>NC_092336.1:379670000-379980000 GCF_046630445.1 Rutidosis leptorrhynchoides | reverse complement strand
TCTAAAAGAAAACAAATTTTTAAAATTAATTATTTGTTTTATAAGTAAAAGGTTTTATATTAAAAAAAAATATCAGACCCCATGCGATCGCATGGGGTTTACACTGAATAGCCATGCTGTAGTGACCCGAACTTTTCCATGTTTATATATATATTAAATGAAATTGTTATTTACATGAATAAGTATTTTCAACATGTTAAGCAATCAAACTTGTAAAGAGTTGATTAATTGAAATATGTTTCATATAGACAATTGACCACCCAAGTTGACCGGTGATTCACGAACGTTAAAACTTGTAAAAACTATATGATGACATATATATGGATATATATATATATATATATATATATATATATATATATATATATATATATATATATATATATATATATATAGTTAACATGATACTATGATAAGTAAACATATCATTAAGTATATTAACAATGAACTACATATGTAAAACCAAGACTACTAACTTAATGATTTTTAAACGAGACATATATGTAACGATTATCGTTGTAAAGACATTTAATGTATATATATCATATTAAGAGATATTCATACATGATAATATCATGATAATATAATAATTTAAAATCTCATTTGATATTATAAACATTGGGTTAACAACATTTAACAAGATCGTTAACCTAAAGGTTTCAAAACAACACTTACATGTAACGACTAACGATGACTTAACGACTCAGTTAAAATGTATATACATGTAGTGTTTTAATATGTATTTATACACTTTTTAAAGACTTCAATACACTTATCAAAATACTTCTACTTAACAAAAATACTTACAATTACATTCTCGTTCAGTTTCATCAACAATTCTACTCGTATGCACCCGTATTCGTACTCGTACAATACATAGCTTTTAGATGTATGTACTATTGGTATATACACTCCAATGATCAGCTCTTAGCAGCCCATGTGAGTCACCTAACACATGTGGGAACCATCATTTGGCAACTAGCATGAAATATCTCATAAAATTACAAAAATATGAGTAATCATTCATGACTTATTTACATGAAAACAAAATTACATATCCTTTATATCTAATCCATACACCAACGACCAAAAACACCTACAAACACTTTCATTCTTCAATTTTCTTTATCTAATTGATCTCTCTCAAGTTCTATCTTCAAGTTCTAAGTGTTCTTCATATATTCTACAAGTTCTAGTTACATAAAATCAAGAATACTTTCAAGTTTGCTAGCTCACTTCCAATCTTGTAAGGTGATCATCCAACCTCAAGAAATCTTTATTTCTTACAGTAGGTTATCATTCTAATACAAGGTAATAATCATATTCAAACTTTGGTTCAATTTCTATAACTATAACAATCTTATTTCAAGTGATGATCTTACTTGAACTTGTTTTCGTGTAATGATTCTGCTTCAAGAACTTCGAGCCATCCAAGGATCCGTTGAAGCTAGATCCATTTTTCTATTTTCCAGTAGGTTTATCCAAGGAACTTAAGGTAGTAATGTTGTTCATAACATCATTCGATTCATATATATAAAGCTATCTTATTCGAAGGTTTAAACTTGTAATCACTAGAACATAGTTTAGTTAATTCTAAACTTGTTCGCAAACAAAAGTTAATCCTTCTAACTTGACTTTTAAAATCAACTAAACACATGTTCTATATCTATATGATATGCTAACTTAATGATTTAAAACCTGGAAACACGAAAAACACCGTAAAACCGGATTTACGCCGTCGTAGTAACACCGCGGGCTGTTTTGGGTTAGTTAATTAAAAACTATGATAAACTTTGATTTAAAAGTTTTTATTCTGAGAAAATTATTTTTATTATGAACATGAAACTATATCCAAAAATTATGGTTAAACTCAAAGTGGAAGTATGTTTTCTAAAATGGTCATCTAGACGTCGTTCTTTCGACTGAAATGACTACCTTTACAAAAACGACTTGTAACTTATTTTTCCGGCTATAAACCTATACTTTTTATGTTTAGATTCATAAAATAGAGTTCAATATGAAACCATAGCAATTTGATTCACTCAAAACGGATTTAAAATGAAGAAGTTATGGGTAAAACAAGATTGGATAATTTTTCTCATTTTAGCTACGTGAAAATTGGTAACAAATCTATTCCAACCATAACTTAATCAACTTGTATTGTATATTATGTAATCTTGAGATACCATAGACACGTATACAATGTTTCGACCTATCATGTCGACACATCTATATATATTTCGGAACAACCATAGACACTCTATATGTGAATGTTGGAGTTAGCTATACAGGGTTGAGGTTGATTCCAAAATATATATAGTTTGAGTTGTGATCAATACTGAGATATGTATACACTGGGTCATGGATTGATTCAAGATAATATTTATTGATTTATTTCTGTACATCTAACTGTGGACAACTAGTTGTAGGTTACTAACGAGGACAGCTGACTTAATAAACTTAAAACATCAAAATATATTAAAAGTGTTGTAAATATATTTTGAACATACTTTGATATATATGTATATATTGTTATAGGTTTGTTAATCAACCAGTGGCCAAGTCTTACTTCCCGACGAAGTAAAAATCTGTGAAAGTGAGTTATAGTCCCACTTTTAAAATCTGATATTTTTAGGATGAGAATACATGCAGGTTTTATAAATGATTTACAAAATAGACACAAGTACGTGAAACTACATTCTATGGTTGAATTATGGAAATCGAATATGCCCCTTTTTATTAAGTCTGGTAATCTAAGAATTAGGGAATAGACACCCTAATTGACGCGAATCCTAAAGATAGATCTATTGGGCCTAACAAACCCCATCCAAAGTACCGGATGCTTTAGTACTTCGAAATTTATATCATATCCAAAGGGTGTCCCGGAATGATGGGGATATTCTTAAATATGCATCTTGTTAATGTCGGTTACCAGGTGTTCACCATATAAATGATTTTTATCTCTATGTATGAGATGTGTATTGAAATATGAAATCTTGTGGTCTATTGTTACGATTTGATATATATAGGTTAAACCTATAACTCACCAACATTTTTGTTGACGTTTAAAGCATGTTTATTCTCAGGTGAATACTAAGAGCTTTCGCTGTTGCATACTAAAATAAGGACAAGAATTGGAGTCCATGTTTGTATGATATTGTGTAAAAACTGCATTCAAGAAACTAATTTCGATGTAACATATTTGTATTGTAAACCATTATGTAATGGTCGTGTGTAAACTGGATATTTTAGATTATCATTATTTGATAATCTACGTAAAGTTTTTTTTTAAACCTTTATTTATGAAATAAAGGTTATGGTTTGTTTTAAAAATGAATGCAGTCTTTGAAAAACGTCTCATATAGAGGTCAAAACCTCGCAACGAAATCAATTAATATGAGTTTTTAATCAATAAGAACGGGACATTTCAGTTGGTATCCGAGCGTTGGTCTTAGAGAACCAGAATTTTGCATTAGTGTGTCTTATCGAGTTTGTTAGGATTTTATAGTGAGTCTGGACTTCGACCGTGTTTACTTGAAAAATAATTGCTTAACAAATTTTGTTGGAAACTATATATTTTTCACATGTGAATATTGTGTGATATATTAATCTCTTAACGTGTTTGATATTATGTGATAGATGTCTACCTCTAGAACAAGTCCCATTGACTCACCTAATAATAATGAAGAGTCAAATATAAATTGGAATGATTCGTGGACGGATTCACAAGTTCCCGAAGAAGAACCGGAAGAAGAGTCGGAACCGGAAGAAGAATCGGAACCGGAAGAAGAATCGGAACCGGAAGAAGAAATAGAACCAGTGGGGGAAATAATAAAACGGTTAAGTAGAAGAAAATCCTCAACCAACCGACCAAAGTTAATTATGGTCAATGGTGTTTCCGCCAAGGAAGCAAAATATTGGGAGGATTACCAATTCTCCGATGAATCGGATTCCGACGAGAATTCCGATGATGTTATAGAAATTACCCCAAATGAATTTAAAAAAAGCAAAAGAGAACAATAAGGGAAAGGGCATAAAAATAGAGAAATTTGATTCCAAACCCGATGAACTTTATATGTATCGTCAACACCCGTATTTCTTAAGTTGTGACAATAACCCGGGAACCTCTAAACCACCAGGTTTTTCTAAACCAATGTGGAAAACGACGGCTCGTATTAGGGGAACATCATATATCCCTAGAAACTTGACAAAACGAACCAAAACCGAAGAAGAAGAAACGAGCGAGTCAGAATAAGATAGTTGTATTCGTGTGGTGTAATATATGTAATATAGTGTGCTTATGCTTTATGATATATGTAAAAATTGCTTGTATTAATAAGTATTTTTTTTATGAATCTAACTCTTGTCTATTTTACAGTATAAAAACACAAAATGGATAGACAACCCAATATTTTAAAAGACCTACCCGGAGACATGATTGATGAAATCTTGTCTAGAGTCGGTCAGAATTCCTCGGCACAACTTGGTAAGGCGAGATCAGTTTGTAAGACATTCGAAGAACGTTCCAAGAATGCCTTGGTTTATAAAAGGCTTTCGTTCAAAAGATGGGGGATATCACATTGGGAAATCAATAAGTTACGATGTGTTTACTTTGACGCATATATTGCGGGGAACCCAAATGCTATTTTACGCAACGGGTTAAGAAATTATTTTGACTCAATATATCTGAATATTGGACTTCGTGATTTAGAAAAAGCGGCTAATATGCAACATAAAGAAGCATGTTATGCTTACGGATTAGTAATGTTCGCTTCTCACCAAAGTGAGAACAAGAACATCGGGCTACAACTATTAAACAAAACGTTCCCACAAGTGACGGAGTCGGTAATTGGGGTAAGAAATGAGGTTTTTAGATTGTCACAGGACTGTTGGACATTACGTAACCCTCGTCCCTTTGATGACGTTACAACACGCTGTCTTATCAATGGCCATAACGGTTATGTTCCACAAGACCAAGGATGGGAAGTAATCCTAGTAAAACCAGAATGCATGACTTGTTTCTGGACATAGGAATTACGTGTCTTTATTGCCTTTACTGAACGACTTGTGTACTAGCTAGAATTATCTTCACAACCATCTTGTATCAAATTTATTGTGTGCTATATTTCATGCTATATGTAAAATAAGCGGTATTGTAAGTTTGTAAAATATTGTGTAAAAGTTTGAACGCGAAATATTATTATAATCAGTTTTTCATATAGAATTGTAGTAGTTGAATTGTATATTAGCTACTAAGTATGAACTTAACGGGTAGGTACTACCCGAATTTAAACTTATAAAACGCTAATATGAAGAAAAAGCTTTTATAAATGAGTTCATATTATGCTACGAAATACTATTAACTACTCTTAATACTCTGTATGATTAACTTGTTCCATTTGACTATTTTGAAGGAAATGGCACCGACTACTCGACACACCGTGAATATGAATGAAGAGGAATTCCATACTTTTCTAGCTTCAAACATAGCCGCAGTACAGGCTGCGCTACATACCAACAATAACCTTGGATCTAGCAGTACAGGAAATCGTGTATGATGCACCTACAAAGAATTCACTGCCTGCAAACCTTTAGAATTTGATGGAACCGAAGGACCGATCGGATTGAAACGGTGGACCGAGAAGGTCGAATCGGTGTTTGCCATAAGTAAGTGTACTGAAGAGGACAAAGTGAAGTACGCTACGCATACCTTCACAGGTTCTGCGTTAACATGGTCGAATACCTATCTAGAGCAAGTGGGACAAGGTGATGCGTACGCACTACCGTGGTCAGCATTCAAGCACTTGATGAACGAGAAGTACCGTCCCAGAACCGAGGTCAATAAGCTCAAGATAGAACTTAGAGGGTTACGAACCCAAGGATTTGATATTACCACATACGAAAGACGATTCACAGAATTGTGCCTATTGTGTCCGGGAGTGTTCGAAGATGAGGAAGAGAAGATCGACGCGTTTGTGAAAGGATTACCGGAAAGAATCCAAGAAGATATAAGTTCAAACGAGCCCGCCTCCATACAACAGGCATGTAGAATGGCTCACAAACTAGTGAACCAGATTGAGGAAAGAATTAAAGAACAGACGGCTGAAGAGGCCAATGTGAAGCAAGTCAAAAGAAAGTGGGAGGAAAACGGTGATAAGAATCACCAATACAACAACAACAGCAATTACAATAATAATCTCAACAATTATCCCAACAATCGCAACATCAATCGCAACTACAACAAACGGCCCAACAACAACCACAACAACAACAACAACAACAACAACAACAACAACAACAACAACAACAACAACAACAACAACAACAACAACAACAACAACAACAACTACAACAATCATCCCAACAACAATAACAACCGCAACAACAACAACAATCAGAAGCAGCTATGCCAAAGGTGTGAAAAGTATCACTCGGGGTTCTGCACCAAATTTTGCAACAAGTGTAAAAGAAATGGTCATAGCACGGTGAAGTGTGAGTTCTACGGACCAGGGGTTAACAGAACGAAAGGAATAAATGGTGTCGGAACGAGTAATGGCGGAGCAAGTAGTGTCGAAGCAAGTTATGCCAATGTAGTTTGTTATAAATGTGAAAAACCGGGCCACATTATTAGAAATTGCCCGAACCAGGAGAACTTGAATGGACAAGGTCGCGGAAGAGTTTTCAATATTAATGCGGCAGAGGCACAGGAAGACCCAGAGCTTGTTACGGGTATGTTTCTTATTGACAATAAATCTGCTTACGTTTTATTTGATTCGGGTACAGATAGAAGCTATATGAGTAGAGATTTTTGTGCTAAATTAAGTTGTCCATTGACGCCGTTGGATAGTAAATTTTTACTCGAATTAGCAAACGGTAAATTAATTTCAGCAGATAATATATGCCGGAATCGAGAAATTAAACTGGGTAGCGAAATATTTAAGATTGATTTGATACCAGTAGAGTTAGGGAGTTTTGATGTAATAGTTGGCATGGACTGGCTGAAGAAGGTGAAAGCAGAGATCGTATGTTATAAAAATGCAATTCACATTGTACGAGAAGAAGGAGAACCCTTAATGGTGTACGGAGAAAAGGGCAACATGAAGCTACATCTTATTAGTAATTTGAAGGCACAAAAACTAATAAGAAAAGGTTGCTATGCTGTTCTAGCACACGTCGAGAAAGTACAAACTGAAGAAAAGAGCATCAATGATGTTCCTGTCACAAAAGAATTTCCCGATGTATTTTCGAAAGAATTACCGAGACTACCTCCACATCGATCTGTTGAATTTCAAATAGATCTTGTACCAGGAGCTGCACCAATAGCTCGTGCTCCTTATAGATTCGCACCCAGCGAGATGAAAGAACTGCAAAGACAACTGCAAAAACTATTAGAACGTGATTTCATTCGACCAAGCACATCACCATGGGGAGCTCCTGTTTTGTTTGTCAAGAAGGAGGATGGTACATTTAGGTTGTGTATTGACTACAGAGAGTTGAACAAACTTACCATCAAAAACCGTTATCCACTGCCGAGAATTGACGACTTATTTGATCAACTACAAGGCTCGTCGGTTTATTCGAAGATCGATTTACGTTCTGGATATCATCAAATGCGAGTAAAGGAGGATGATATTTCAAAAACTGCTTTTAGGACGCGTTATGGTCATTACGAGTTTATGGTTATGCCGTTTGGCTTGACTAACGCACCAGCTGTGTTCATGGACCTTATGAACCGAGTGTGTGGGCCATATCTTGACAAGTTTGTCATTGTTTTCATCGATGTCATACTTATTTACTCAAAGAATGATCAAGAGCACGAAGAACATTTGAGAAAAGTGCTAGAAGTATTGAGGAAAGAAAAACTATACGCTAAGTTTTCAAAGTGTGCATTTTGGTTGGAAGAAATTCAATTCCTCGGTCACATAGTGAACAAAGAAGGTATCCAGGTGGACCCGGCAAAGATCGAAACCGTTGAAAAGTGGGAAACCTCAAAAACTCCTAAGCATATACGTCAATTTTTAGGATTGGCTGGTTACTACAGAAGATTCATCCAAGATTTCTCCAAAATAGCAAAACCCTTGACTGCATTAACGCATAAAGGGAATAAATTTGAATGGAAGGATGAATAAGAGAAGGCGTTTCAATTATTGAAGAAAAAGCTAACTACGGCACCTATATTGTCATTGCCTGAAGGGAATGATGATTTTGTGATTTATTGTGACGCATCAAAGCTAGGTCTCGGTTGTGTATTAATGCAACAGACGAAGGTGATTGCTTATGCATCTAGACAATTGAAGATTCACGAGCAAAATTATACGACGCATGATTTGGAATTAGGCGCGGTTGTTTTTGCATTAAAGACTTGGAGGCACTACTTATATGGGGTCAAAAGTATTATATATACCGACCACAAAAGTCTTCAATACATATTTAATCAGAAACAACTGAATATGAGGCAGCGTAGGTGGATTGAATTGTTGAATGATTACGACTTTGAGATTCGTTACCATCCGGGGAAGGCAAATGTGGTAGCCGACGCCTTGAGCAGAAAGGACAGAGAACCCATTCGAGTAAAATCTATGAATATAATGATTCACACTAACCTTACTACTCAAATAAAGGAGGCGCAACAAGGAGTTTTAAAAGGGGGAAATTTAAAGGATGAAATACCCAAAGGATCGGAGAAGCATCTTAATATTCGGGAAGATGGAACCCGGTATAGGGCTGAAAGAATTTGGGTACCAAAATTTGGAGATATGAGAGAAATGGTACTTAGAGAAGCTCATAAAACCAGATACTCAACACATCCTGGAACGGGGAAGATGTACAAGGATCTTAAGAAACATTTTTGGTGGCCGGGTATGAAAGCCGATGTTGCTAAATACGTAGGAGAATGTTTGACGTGTTCTAAGGTCAAAGCTGAGCATCAGAAACCATCAGGTCTACTTCAACAACCCGAAATCCCAGAATGGAAATGGGAAAACATTACCATGGATTTCATCACTAAATTGCCAAGGACTGCAAGTAGTTTTGATACTATTTGGGTAATAGTTGATCGTCTCACCAAATTGGCACACTTCCTGCCAATAAGAGAAGATGACAAGATGGAGAAGTTAGCACGACTGTATTTGAAGGAAGTCGTCTCCAGACATGGAATACCAATCTCTGATAGGGATGGCAGATTTATTTCAAGATTCTGGCAGACATTACAGCAAGCATTAGGAACTCGTCTAGACATGAGTACTGCCTATCATCCACAAACTGATGGGCAGAGTGAAAGGACAATACAAACGCTTGAAGACATGCTACGAGCATGTGTTATTGATTTTGGAAACAGTTGGGATCGACATCTACCGTTAGCAGAATTTTCCTACAACAACAGCTACCATTCAAGCATTGAGATGGCGCCGTTTGAAGCACTTTATGGTAGAAAGTGCAGGTCTCCGATTTGTTGGAGTGAAGTGGGGGATAGACAGATTACGGGTCCAGAGATAATACAAGAAACTACCGAGAAGATCATCCAAATTCAACAACGGTTGAAAACCGCCCAAAGTCGACAAAAGAGCTACGCTGACATTAAAAGAAAAGATATAGAATTTGAAATTGGAGAGATGGTCATGCTTAAAGTTGCACCTTGAAAAGGCGTTGTTCGATTTGGTAAACGAGGGAAATTAAATCCAAGGTATATTGGACCATTCAAGATTATTGATCGTGTCGGACCAGTAGCTTACCGACTTGAATTACCTCAAAAACTCGCGGTTGTACATAACACTTTCCACGTCTCGAATTTGAAGAAATGTTTTGCTAAAGAAGATCTCACTATTCAATTAGATGAAATCCAAATCAACGAAAAACTTCAATTCATCGAAGAACCCGTCGAAATAATGGATCGTGAGGTTAAAAGACTTAAGAAAAACAAGATACCAATTGTTAAGGTTCGATGGAATGCTCGTAGAGGACCCGAGTTCACCTGGGAACGAGAAGATCAAATGAAGAAGAAATACCCGCATTTATTTCCAGAAGATACGTCAACACCTCCAACTGCTTAAAATTTCGGGACGAAATTTATTTAACGGGTAGGTACTGTAGTGACCCGAACTTTTCCATGTTTATATATATATATTAAATGAAATTGTTATTTACATGAATAAGTGTTTCCAACATGTTAAGCAATCAAACTTGTTAAGACTTGATTAATTGAAATATGTTTCATATAGACAATTGACCACCCTAGTTGACCGGTGATTCACGAACGTTAAAACTTGTAAAAACTATATGATGACATATATATGGATATATATATATAGTTAACATGATACTATGATAAGTAAACATATCATTAAGTATATTAACAATGAACTACATATGTAAAAACAAGACTACTAACTTAATGATTTTTAAACGAGACATATATGTAACGATTATCGTTGTAAAGACATTTAATGTATATATATCATATTAAGAGATATTCATACATGATATAATCATGATAATATAATAATTTAAAATCTCATTTGATATTATAAACATTGGGTTAACAACATTTAACAAGATCGTTAACCTAAAGGTTTCAAAACAACACTTACATGTAACGACTAACGATGACTTAACGACTCAGTTAAAATGTATATACATGTAGTGTTTTAATATGTATTTATACACTTTTGAAAGACTTAAATACACTTATCAAAATACTTCTACTTAAAAAAATGCTTACAATTACATCCTCGTTCAGTTTCATCAACAATTCTACTCGTATGCACCCGTATTCGTACTCGTACAATACACAGCTTTTAGATGTATGTACTATTGGTATATACTCTCCAATGATCAGCTCTTAGCAGCCCACGTGAGTCACCTAACATATGTGGGAACCATCATTTGGCAACTAGCATGAAATATCTCATAAATTACAAAAATATGAGTAATCATTCATGACTTATTTACATGAAAACAAAATTACATATCCTTTATATCTAATCCATACAACAACGACCAAAAACACCTACAAACACTTTCATTCTTCAATTTTCTTCTCTAATTGATCTCTCTCAAGTTCTATCTTCAAGTTCTAAGTGTTCTTCATGTATTCTACAAGTTCTAGTTACATAAAATCAAGAATACTTTCAAGTTTGCTAGCTCACTTCCAATCTTGTAAGGTGATCATCCAACCTCAAGAAATCTTTGTTTCTTATAGTAGGTTATCATTCTAATACAAGGTAATAATCATATTCAAACTTTGGTTCAATTTCTATAACTATAACAATCTTATTTCAAGTGATGATCTTACTTGAACTTGTTTTCGTGTCATGATTCTGCTTCAAGAACTTCGAGCCATCCAAGGATCCGTTGAAGCTAGATCCATTTTTCTATTTTCCAGTAGGTTTATCCAAGGAACTTAAGGTAGTAATGATGTTCATAACATCATTCGATTCATATATATAAAGCTATCTTATTCGAAGGTTTAAACTTGTAATCACTAGAACATAGTTTAGTTAATTCTAAAATTGTTCGCAAACAAAAGTTAATCCTTCTAACTTTACTTTTAAAATCAACTAAACACATGTTCTATATCTATATGATATGCTAACTTAATGATTTAAAACCTGGAAACACGAAAAACAACGTAAAACCGGATTTACGCCGTCGTAGTAACACCGCGGGCTGTTTTGGGTTAGTTAATTAAAAACTATGATAAAATTTGATTTAAAAGTTGTTATTTTGAGAAAATGATTTTTATTATGAACATGAAACTATATCCAAAAATTATGGTTAAACTCAAAGTGGAAGTATGTTTTCTAAAATGGTCATCTAGACGTCGTTCTTTCGACTGAAATGACTACCTTTACAAAAACAACTTGTAAATTATTTTTCCAACTATAAACCTATACTTTTTCTGTTTAGATTCATAAAATAGAGTTCAATATGAAACCATAGCAATTTGATTCACTCAAAACGGATTTAAAATGAAGAAGTTATGGGTAAAACAAGATTGGATAATTTTTCTCATTTTAGCTACGTGAAAATTGGTAACAAATCTATTCCAACCATAACTTAATCAACTTTTATTGTATATTATGTAATCTTGAGATACCATAGACATGTATACAATGTTTCGACCTATCATGTCGACACATCTATATATATTTCGAAACAACCATAGACACTCTATATGTGAATGTTGGAGTTAGCTATACAGGGTTGAGGTTGATTCCCAAATTTATATAGTTTGAGTTGTGATCAATACTCAGATATGTATACACTGGGTCGTGGATTGATTCAAGATAATATTTATCGATTTATTTCTGTACATCTAACTGTGGACAACTAGTTGTAGGTTACTAACGAGGACAGCTGACTTAATAAACTTAAAACATCAAAATATATTAAAAGTGTTGTAAATATATTTTGAACATACTTTGATATATATGTATATATTGTTATAGGTTCGTGAATCAACCAGTGGCCAAATCTTACTTCCCGACGAAGTAAAAATCTGTGAAAGTGAGTTATAGTCCCACTTTTAAAATCTGATATTTTTGGGATGAGAATACATGCAGGTTTTATAAATGATTTACAAAATAGACACAAGTACGTGAAACTACATTCTATGGTTGAATTATCGAAATCGAATATGCCCCTTTTTATTAAGTCTGGTAATCTAAGAATTAGGGAACAGACACCCTAATTGACGCGAATCCTAAAGATAGATCTATTGGGCCTAACAAACCCCATCCAAATTACCGGATGCTTTAGTACTTCGAAATTTATATCATATCCGAAGGGTGTCCCGGAATGATGGGGATATTCTTAAATATGCATCTTGTTAATGTCGGTTACCAGGTGTTCACCATATAAATGATTTTTATCTCTATGTATGGGATGTGTATTGAAATATGAAATCTTGTGGTCTATTGTTACGATTTGATATATATAGGTTAAACCTATAACTCACCAACATTTTTGTTGACGTTTAAAGCATGTTTATTCTCAGGTGAATACTAAGAGCTTCCGCTGTTGCATACTAAAATAAGGATAAGATTTGGAGTCCATGTTTGTATGATATTGTGTAAAAACTGCATTCAAGAAACTGATTTCGATGTAACATATTTGTATTGTAAACCATTATGTAATGGTCGTGTGTAAACAGGATATTTTAGATTATCATTATTTGATAATCTACGTAAAGTTTTTTTTTAAACCTTTATTTATGAAATAAAGGTTATGGTTTGTTTTAAAAATGAATGCAGTCTTTGAAAAACGTCTCATATAGAGGTCAAAACCTCGCAACGAAATCAATTAATATGGAACGTTTTTAATCAATAAGAACGGGACATTTCACATGCGATCGCATGGCCTTAAAAAAATGGACAGGATCAAAAGGCAGCGAGCTATTCTGTATCCTCACAACACACACACATATACACGAGCACACACACCCAAATCACTCTAAAATCATCATTTTTTCACCAAAATTCACCAAATTTCTTGCTATAATCCGCTCTAATCATGCGTTTGTTCAGAAGTTTTTCAAAGAAGGTAAAGATTTCACCCCTAAAACTCTTTAAATTCGAATTTTAGTGTTCTTGAGCTAATTTTTACCTAATTTGATTTTGTTAATTTCTAGTGTAATTAGAGTTAAATTGTTAGTATGTTATACATGTATAACCTAGATTGATGCTATTTAACATGATTTGAAGCCAAAAACTTCAAAAAATTTAGAAATCTAGGGTTTGTGTTCTTGAGCTTTCTGGGACTTTTTGATATAAACAGGTTATGACCTATTTTTGTCATGAATTATTGCTAAATTAAGTAGTGTAACATGTTTAGGTAGCTAAATGATCCAAACTTTGATCCTAAACATGATTTTTGAGAATTAAAGTGGACTTTTTAAGTCTAAAATTCATGAATTTGATTAATTTGATATAAATGCCATTTGAAACTTGTTTAATTGCTAGTAATGATTATTTTGACATGTTATTTGAGTTGAATGCTTATGAACTTTGTAAACATTTTCATATATGCTTATTTGGAAAAGTGTAGAATTGATAAAAATATGGAAATGAGTATAAGTTTAATATAGATTAAACATGTTATTGTAATTATTTTAATTTGTTATTTTGCTAACACTAATGCATATTTGGATGCACAAATTTTGGATTTAATGTGTTTTGCAGAAAAATACCGATACTGACGGTGCATCATCGTCTAGGCAACCTGATCCGGAACCACAGCCAGAAATGCAATATCACAAACCGGAACACCAACCTGAACAACAACAACATTATGATCAACACGTACCATACTATGAGCCGGAGCCACAATTTTTTATTACCTACGTAGTATTTCCCGTTCACCATATAATAGAACACCTAACAATTCATGAAGAACAGTTGCATCCAAATTTAAGGATTGATAAAAGTTGGAGAGATTACCTGACGTACCAAAGTAACAAATTTAAGCTTAGGACCAAAAATATAGAAGTACCAAGGGTAATAGATTGGGAGCCTTTGGGAAGGGTCCACCTAGCTAACCCAGTTAGGCAGCATCTAATCTAAAGGTATGGTAGCTCTTCTTTTACTGATTGGGAACGTTTATTTACCACTCGTAGGCCTGTATATAAAAAGTGGTGTGTTGAGCTAATGAGTACTATAGCTTTTAATAAAGATGTAGATAGATTAGATGATAAGAGTTTTCTTAGATTTTTACTTGGCCGTAGGATGTACAGGATGTCCATGCTGGACATGGCCAGGGCTTTACAGATTTACACTCCCGCTGAATTACTATCACCTAATTGTACAAATTTGATTTATCATGGTGAGCGGGTAGATAGAAATTTTGACGCTAACGCCATCTGGAGGCGTATGTCAAATTTTAATGTGTTTACGCGGGAAGGAAGACACTCCAATTTAGATATTAATAAAGCCGAGCTTCGTATAATACATAGATTCTTAGCAAACTCGATTACACAAAGAGATAACAATAAGGAGAAAATGACCTTACACAATTTATTTTACCTTAAGTGCATTCGAAACACTAGAAGCTTTGTTAATATCCCCTACTGTGTTGGTTTTTATCTGTCCAAAATGGTGGAAGGAATACAGGAAGGGGGAATAATAGGAGGAGGTATTTTTGTTACTCTCATTGGAGAGTATTTAGGTATAGATAGGGATAAAGGGGGTCTGATGATGGTATGTAGGGAACAGGACGAGACTTTAGGTTTGCAAGTCTATCAAGATGCAAATGTATTGACTAGGAGACACAATCAGGCAGTACAATACCAGGGCCGCCATCCACAGGTAGAGAGGGGTTCGGATGATGAGATGGAGGAAGTGGATGACATTAGGGATGTCATTAGGGATAGTGCTACTGACGTTTTCCAGCGTATAGATGAGGTAGAAATGACTAATGAGGATAGGCATCGTCGGTATGAGCAGTGGCAAGCCGCGAATGAGTATGAGACTTCTAGGCGACGCTAACACGATAGCTGGCAAGTTCATCAGCACCAAATCATGAGCCAGCTATCATATCAGGTACCAAATAACTACATTCCGACTCGGCCTGCTTACTATCCACCGCATCAGCCCGACATGCGACCACCCTTTGACCTGTACGACCCCAATCAAGCCTACCAGAACACCTATCACCAACCATGGAACCCGAACGACGATATGAGTTGGAATCCCTATCCAAATCAATAGTGTTCCATTGATGATGTCTTCTCTTTTATTATTTTTATCTATTTATGTTAAACATTTAACATTTTGATACTTTAATGTAATGTTTAATATTTTTATTATTTTGTACTAATATTTCATTTTTATAATTTGAAAGTGGGATATTAAGTCCCATTTCAAATTACCATGCATGTTTATATTTGTATTGTATGTATTTTATCTCGAGTACACAACAGGGTAAAACAGCGCATTTTCAAAGACTGGAATTAAGTTCAGCAAAAGCTATTAATTTTGATGACGAAACGAAAAACAAGTGTGATGTAACAACAGACGGAATGAACAAATGATGTGCACCATTTATCATTCAAAGCATACAACAATATGTTTGGAAAATTTAATCATTTTTTTACGCTAATCACCCTCAATAATTTAAATTGTTACTGATTTCTTGCGAATGAGGGCATTGCAAGATCTTAAGTGTGGGAAGGGGTTAAATTCTTTCGGATTTTGAAATTTTAATTTAAACACTTGGTTACCATTAAAAATACTAGTAACACAGTAGTTGTATTAGAATCTAGTGCTCTCTGATAATAAAGAACAGCCCTAGTCTTATATACTGACTACTCAATTCTAGTAAAATTTTTAAAAATTTTCAAATAAATGAATTCAAAATCATGTTTATATATATTTATGAACGATAAAACTAGGTATTAATACCGAAAATTATTGTTACCTCGGAGAGAACATAAATGGAGAAACAGTCCAAAATGCTTGAATTCATTTAAATTGGAATAGAAGAGAATAAAAAGGCAAAGAAAAGAATAAATAAAAGCTATGTGTGGGAAGAATTTACCAAGTTCTTTAAAACACATATCACATATTTGGTACAGATTATTGCAGGTACTTTTGCTTTGGACTAAACTAATCAGTTTTACCCGATTTATTGTAATACCTTTGAAAGAATAGATGGATCTACACGATTAATCAATTCCATCATTAAAAGGAAGTAAAATCTTCCGAAAAAGACACGCGCTTCTTGATTTATGTCAGGAAGTTGTCGTCCAGACCAGCTGTAGGTTGACGAAAAATCTAGAAAAGTCATCTCGAAAATCAGCTGGAAATCCACGGACCTCAGCATCAAACAGGGTCGCCAAGTGGTCAGACTTATCCTAACCATGAGAGGATATGTCTCGTAAAATGGGGAGGGCGTCGTGCAAATTAGCTTGATAAGACTAATGAATCAGACCCCCAGAAAGGATAATCTTCTTAAAGATTAAAAATCAGCTTTTAAGCCTGATATTACTCAATCCTTGAGATTGACCTTAAAGATTGAGAATTACAAACTCATGGAATTCGATGATATCTAAACTCGAGCTTGAACTAGAAAATATTTTGATCAAATTAAAACCGATTTGTTTTCTGAAAACCTATTTTCAATGCGCTCATTACCATTGAACGTAAAATCCTAAGAATTCACCGGAATTCATTAGGTCACCTGAACCAATTCGGGTGTCAACCGTAAGAACGGTGGTTGAATAGCATGGTCGAAGACAGGACCTTGTGCCAGACCGAAAAATTATAGGGTGATCTTTACTATTGCTCCTACAAAGGATAGTAATTGCATCTGACATGTTGTAGACCATGAACATCTGCATGTCATTAGACATTGCCTTAACAGTTGCTTGTTCAGTGCTTTCCTTTACAACTGGATGGTAGTTTACCGAATGGTACTATACGGAGCAAGTATACTGGACGTGTTGCTTTCCCAATACAAGGTTAGCAAGTGGGTGACACAAAACCGCAAGTTTTAAACTAAAATTTAAATCTGAAACCTACAAAACCCACAAAAACAATTTGCAAACACCGGTGAAGGGTTATTCCGGAAAACTTATCTAGGATAAAAGCTAGATTGAATTTTCAAAAGATCAAATGTTTTCATAAAGATCCAATTTCCTAAAGGATCTAAATTTTTATAGTCATGTGGGACTGTAAACCATAACGTTACTATCATTGTTCATAACGCCGTATTAAAATCACTGATGTACAAAGTGTGAAGAATAAAGAAGTGATTCTAGTAAAGTTATATTCAAGTTTTATATTGCTTGAGGACAAGCAATGCTCAAGTGTGGAAATATTTGATAATGCTAAAAACGAACATATATTTCATAGCATTATCCCTCAAGAAAGACAAGCTTTTAGTTGTAATTGTTCTATTTACAAGTGATATTCGTTTAAATAATAAAAGGTGAAGACAAAAGACAGATTCGACGATTTGAAGACGCAAACGACCAAAAAGCTAAAAAGTACAAAATACAATCCAAGTGGTTCAATTTATTGATGAGAAACGTCTAAAAGTTACAAGAGTATGAGCCGCAAAACGCAAAGTACAAGATATTAAATTTTACGCAAGGACGTTCGAAAATCCGGGACCGGGACATGAACCAACTATCAACGCGCGACGCAACGGAGCTAAAATTACAAGTCAACTATGCACACGAATATAATATAATATATAAATAATTCTATAAATTATTTAATATATTATATTTATATTAAAAACCGTCGGCAAATAAGAAAACAAAAGAACATGAGCTGGAAAAGCAGGCCATGCGATCACATGGCCTGGAAGAGTTAAACCCATGCGATCGCATGGCACCCAAAGTCTGGCCAAGTGCTATAAATTGGAACGTTTTCTGCCGAATTTAACACATCCTTTTTCTACTTCATACTCTCAATTTATATTTATATTTATATTTTAATTTTAATTTTAATTTTAATTTTAAGTTAATAATAATAAGGTTATAGTGGCGAATGTTTTAAGTTTGTAAGTCGAAATTCTGTCCGTGTAACACAACACGATTAATACTCATTGTAAGTTATGTTCAACCTTTTTAAATTAATGTCTCGTAGCTAAGTTATTATTATGCTTATTTAAATCGAAGTAATCGTGATGTTGGACGGGGTAATTGAGCTTTGTACCATAATTGGAGTTTGGACAAAAGACCGACACTTGTGGAAATTAGACTATAGGCTATTAATGGACTTTATATTTGTTTAACTGAATGATAGTTCGTTAATTTAATATAGAGATTTACAATTTGACGTATCTATAAATAACCATATACACTCGATCGGACACGATGGGTGGGATATTTATAAGTACTAATAATCGTTCATTTGACCGGACACGGGGATGGATTAATAGTCAATGGACTCATTAAAACAGGGGTGGATTACATACAAGGACACGTGGTGTAATTGATAATAAAGTATTAAAACCTTGGATTGTACACAGTCGATAACCTGGTGTAATCATTAACAATGTATTAAAACCTTATTACAGTTTAAGTCTCCAATTAGTTGGAATATTTAACTTCGGGTATAAGGATAATTTGACGAGGACACTCGCACTTTATATTTATGACTGATGGACTGTTATGGACAAAAACCGTATGGACATATTGAATAATCCAGGACAAAGGATAATTAACCCATGGTAATAAACTAAAATCAACAAGTTGAACATCATGATTACGGAAGTTTAAAGAAGCATAATTCCTTTATTTTATATCCCATTGCACTTTTATTTATTGTCATTTTATTTATTGCACTTTTAATTATCGTACTTTTAAATTATCGCAATTTTATTTATCGTCATTTTATTTATCGCACTTTAATATTATCGCACTTTAATTATCATCATTTACTTTACGCTTTAAATTAAGTTATATTTATTTTTAATATTTTACATTAGGTTTTAATTGCGACTTAAGACATAAAATCGACAAACCGGTCATTAAACGGTAAAAACCCATTTTTATAATTATAATAATAATACTACTTATATTTATATACATATATATATTTATACAAATATAGTTTAAATAAAAAATATAGCGTTAAACTTGGCTAGCTCCCTGCGGAACGAATCGGACTTACTAAAAACTACACTACTGTACGATTAGGTACACTGCCTATAGTGTTGTAGCAAGGTTTAGGTATATCCACTCTATAAATAAATAAATAACTTGTGTAAAATTATATCATATTTAATAGTATTTCGCAATAAAAATATAACTATTTCGTATACACCTCGCATAACATCAGTGCCTTTATCCTTATCTTCCTTGCTTCGCTTTTATCCTCTGGTAATTTTCCTGTTTCAAGATATACTTGCAGTAGGGTCATCCATGTTACCTCGTCTTCTTGTATGAGGTCATTGACTTCTTCTTCTAGGATCGATTTCTTTTCTAGCACCTCCACCAGGACTTATGTTGCAAGATGCTCAAATGTTAGCGAAGCAAGTTTGCTTAGTGCGTCTGCCTTCTTATTTTGACTTCTTCGGACATGTTCGATGTCAAAACTTTTGAAGCTTTCGATTAGTTCCTTCGCTTTTGACAAGTACTGTTAGATGGTGGGTTGCTTTGCTTCAAAAGTGCCCCTGATTTGGTTAGACACTAGTTGTGAGTCGACGAAAACTCGAAGGTGAAGTATTTTAAATTCCTTCGCCATTCTCAGCCCTGCGAGTAGAGCTTCGTACTCAGCTTCGTTATTAGTTGTTGCGAATTTGAAGCAGAGTGCATAGGTGAACTCTTTTCCTTCGGGGTTTACTAACATCAGACCAGCACCTGATCCATCAGAACTCGATGCACCGTCGGTGTAAAACTTCCATTCTTCACTTTCAATCTTCGGGGTAATGACCTAAGTGGAGTTTTTTGTATCTTCTTCATCAACGCTATCTGTTTCGGCGATGAAATCTGCCAGAACTTGTCCTTTGATTGCATGCCTGACTCGAAACTTGATGTCATGTTCACCTAACTCAATGGCCCATTTGGCCATTCTCCCTGATTTTCAGGCTTCGAGAGTACTTGCTTGATTGGTTTGTTGGTGAGCACCACTATCTGATGTGCTTGGAAGTATCTTCTGAGTTTTCTAGCTGTATGGACGAGTGCCAGGGTAAGCTTCTCAAGTTCTGGGTAATTCAGCTCTGCTCCTTGAAGTACTCGACTAATGAAGTATATCGGTACTTGCACTCTTTCTCATTCGGTGACCAAGACTGTGCTAATGCACTCTTTCGAAGCAGCCAAGTATATGAAGAGTGTTTCTCCTTCTTCGGGTGAAGTCAAGGTAGGGAGTTTGGCAATGTACTCCTTCATTTCAACGAATGCCTTCTCAGCCTCTTCGTTCCAGACAATTTTCTTTTTTCCCAAACAACTTTTCAAGATTCTGAAGAAGGGTAGTTATTTTTATGCTCCCTTTGATACGAACCTGCTAAGTGATGCCAATTTCCCGTTCAAACTCTGCATATCTTTTATCGTTGCGGGGGTTTGGAGTTGTTTGAGTCTGTCTACATTTTCTGGATTTGCCTGGATTCCCTTTCTGGTGATATAATACCCATGAAATTTCCCTTCTTCAACTCCAAAAGAACATTTCTTTGGGTTTAATTTCATGTTTATTGCCCGAAGCTTGTCGAAAGTTTCCTGGATGTCTTCTATTAAATTTTCTTCTTTTTGGCTTTTGATTACCATGTCATCCACATAGGCTTCCAGATTTCTCCCTAATTGGTTATGAAAGGCTTTGTCGACGAGCCTTTGATAAGTTGCTGCTGCGTTTTTTAGTCCAAAGGGCATCTTTTGGTAGCAATAAATTCCCTTGCTGGTGAAGAAGGATGTTTTTTCTTCGTCCTCCATAGCCATTTTAATTTGATGATACCCTTTGTAAGCATCCAAGAAGCTCTTGTATCGATACCCGTTGAGGGATTCGACTTTCCAATCAATTTCGGGTAAGGGATAACAATCATTGAGGCAGGCCTTGTTGATGTTAGTGAAATTGACGCACATTCTCCACCCTCCATATGATTTCTTTACCATCACGGGGTTAGCGACCCACAAAGGATATTTAGCTTCACGAATTATTCCCGCTTTTAGCAGACCTTCTACTTCCTTACAGGCCGCTTCGTCTCTTTCAGGTGCTAAGTTTCTCTTCTTCTGATGCATTGGTTCGAGGTGCTTATGCTCATTGAGTCGATGTTCTGTTACAAAGGGTGACCCCTGTATATTGATGGTTCGTGGTATCCCGGTCAGGTCACTGTTTTCCCAAGCGAATACATCCACATTGGCTTGCAATAGCTTCCGAAGTTTTTGCTTGGTGGATGCTGGTAAGTTCTTACCTATGCTGATCTCTTGATATGGAAACATCGAATTTACTGATATCTTTTCTACTTGGGGATCTTCCTTCGAAGCTTCTAGGATGCACTCAGCTGGCTCTTTCAATGTTTCTTTTATGGCTAAGATCACCTTATCCCTGTCATATGTTGAAGCGAGGGTTCTGATACCTTCGTGGGTATGAAACTTGACCATTTAATGTACTGTGGATACAATTATACCCATCTTTTTCATAGCTACCCTCCCGAGAAAAATGTTGTGTGGGGAGTTTGCTCGGACTACCACGAAATCAATGGTTCGGTCCTTGTTAATGGTGGCTCGCCTATCGTGAAGTCGAGATCAATTTCTCCAATGGGCCAACACCTTTCTCCAGAGAATCCTACTAATGGTACCCTTGGGGCACCCAATCGTGCTCTGATAATGGGACTTAGTCGATCGAAGCAGTGCTCGTACATTATGTTACAAGCACTTCCACTGTCGAGAAATATCCTTCGGACTTCTCTGCTAAACATTCTTCCATTTATGGTGACCGGTAGGTCCGAAGGACATATAGTATTAAGGGCTGGAAATGATACTTCACTCCATTCTCTGATGATACGAACTCTTTCTCTTTTCTTATAAGGTTGGTGTGAATCTATTGCCAGGATTACATTTTCTGCTTCTTGCCTCGTGTCTTCTATTTTCTTTTCCTGTACCCTCTCTTCTTTGGTTCTCAGATCCCTTTTATGAGATGGGACAGTTTGCCCGACTTAATAGCCTCCTCAATGGCTATTTTGAGGTTGAAGCATTCATCCGTATCGTGCCCAAAATCATTGTGGAAGTCACAAAACTTGGTCATGTCTCTATTCCTCACTCTGTTGGACACCTTTCCCGGGGCTTTGAACTTGTTGGCTGATTTCCCTGTTACTAGGATTTCCTTGGGGGTTTTTATCAATGCCCCCAGGATCCCAGCTCCGGTTTCTCTTCGGTAAGGGTGAAATCTCCCTTTGTCCTCTTTCCTACCTTGTTTGTCATCCCTCCTTTGTGATTTCTCTTTTTGCCTAAGATATGTTGGTAGTTCTGCGAAATGCGAGCCATGAGGGTTCGTTGAGACGAATACAGTGGGAGTGGCTGGTGACCTGGTTAAGGTCCCCACAGTTGAGAACTCTAGCAGTGTTGAATCTGAGGTTTGTGTGATTCTGGGTGGTGTGAAACCCGGAGGTATGTGACTGGAGTCCGCCATGGTGTCGGTTCTTGCTCAACAAGATGAATAAGATGTGAGTCCCACGGATGGCGCCAATTGTTTGTACAATAACCGACGATTAGTATTGATATGGGGATGTACAAGTCACAGAGATTGAGGATTGAGTGATCATGATTTTAGTTTAGTTCGTTGGCGATTCCCCGAAGGTAATGATCAGGAGATCGTTTTACGCCACTGAAGCAAATGATATAACATGATTGTGTTATCATGTGTGTGTTTGTTGAATGTGTAATGTATCCTGCATTCTATTCTATTTATAAGTGGAATGGAGCGGCTTCCTATACCAGCTCGCTAGTTCCCAATGGTTTTGGAATACTTGTTGACTTTTCCCTTTTGGTAAACCTGCAGAGGAAAGTGAGCTTGTCCCTTTCCTTTGTCGTACAGGCGTGCACCGAGCTAGGAATAGTTTCGCTAGCTTGACTTTGTAATTAACCGAGGTTTTATGGGCTCTAAGATCACTATTGTTGCTCTGATTTCAGGACCTCGTTCATTGTAGCTAAAGTTTCCATCGTACTGTATATTGTGGCTAAATCCTCCGAAGCAAACTGCGAAGCTGGTAAACGGGCCGGAGGTGGGGTACACTATCAAACACAATAATATGTTTTACATAATACATGTTTCGTTAATTACCATCAACTCCATACCAAGTGGATACTTTGGAAATTTCCAAATAGATGGTTTCCAAACTGCGAATATGTTGACCCTAAGATGAGGATTTCCTATTGAAGGATTCAAAGTTTTAAAATTATTAAAGTGAAGAACAGCTGCCATTAGTCTAAAAAAGAATGATCAGTGTAAACTGTGAAAAAAGGTTGAACTGTGTTTTTGTATACGAAGTTGATTATTAATAATTTAATGGTTCGTATTTTATAAGAATAGAAATTAAAATACATTATATATTATTATCATTTATAAATCGTGTGATACGAAATACCAAAAATATAGTGTTTAATTTGGTGGTAGATATTCCAAATAGTGGCGGAACTTGAACTTAGATACAGACGGGGCGGTGTAAAAATTTAATAAATTTTTCATTATCAGCTGGGGTGAACACTAAAAAAACCTTAGTTTTTGTATAAATTTTTTTTTTAGTGTAAAATTTTTTGTTTCGTAAAATCCAGGTGGGGCGGATACCCCCTTTGGATTCCACTAAGTACCGCCACTGATTCCAAATCTTAATTTGAGTTAATCTACAATAAATAATTTTTATAGATAAGTATGGTTTGACTTATTAAAATCGGTATTTCGTTTAAATCGGAATTAATAACTGTACCTAAAATTTTAAAATATGGTAAAAAAATTTGTATTAAGTACTAATTATATCGTGATTACAATTGATAGAGAAATAATCGATGTATTTGTAGTTGCTGATTTGAATGTGTTACAGATATATTATTCATATTTGGTAAAGATGTTAAATGTTATCAAGAAAACCGGGTATTTGATATACAAATTAGATTAGTTTAGCATAGATATACAAATTAATTAGTTAGTTTATCATTGATATACAAATGAATTAGTCAGTTAGTATCGTAAAGATCCGGTGTTACAAACAAGCGATAATGATTGAAATTGTAAGGGCTCGCTCTGGTCGTCCTACACATTAGACGAGAACAATGATTGATTGAGAGCGAGCACATTGAAATTGAAATGATACAACAAACTAGTAACAACCAAACCTAAATCTAAACACAACATAAAACCGGGAACATGTCTAACGTCACAATCTTAACTACTAAGAAGCCGCACACTAAAAAGAATGTCGGGCACTCCAGAGCTCCTAACCCGAGGCTTGCACTTCAAAGTAACCTCTCGTACACGAAGAACCCATAACACTCCTAATCAGAGGCCCACAAGCACGTCAAGTAAGATCAAATCTCGTTCGAGCGGAAAAAGGATCCCGAGAGAACTACTTCAAAATACATCAATTTACCATGGTCAACAAAGTCGACATATGCTGGCAACGACATCGAGTCCACCCGAATAGACTCGACTACGGGAGAGGCATGAACATTACAGCGCAACGGCAACCGAACAGTAAAAGTTACAATACCAAACCAATAGAAACCCGACAATCATCGCCGAATTTTCAGAGAACCTTTACAAACCCGTTGATTCCGGTAATCGTAGGTCGCCGGTAGCCTCCAACGACCGCCAACAGTGTGGAAAGTAACAAGAGTTACCTTCTTGCCGTTAGTAGTCTCTAGAAGCCGCCAAACAACCGTCAAGCAACTAAAATAGCCACCTACCACCGTAAACCGCCACCCGTAGCCGCCGAGGATCGGCGGTGACTATGGCGGCACATGGACAACCAAAATCCGTACACCCACCTCAGCAACTACTAAAGGCGGCAGAACGGTAGCAGGGCAACTACATGGTCGTCGGAAATTGCCGAAATCACCGGATTTCAACACACAAACTCCCAAAACCTAAAATCGGAGCCGAAAACATACCAAATAGAGAGGTAGAATCCCACCAGGATTCGTCGCCTACCGTCACCACCAGAAGCAGACGGCACTGACGGAAGGAAAGGACGACAGCAGCCAACCAACCGATCCCCAACACACACCAACGAAACCCTAACCGTCAAACAGCAACCCTAATCCCAAACTAAACCCAGATCCCGAGAAAAAATGCAGAATCGTCGCCTAAAATTCTTAGGAAGAACGGAGATGCCAACCGGTTAAACCCGTCGCTGGAAATAAAGAAACGGTGGCGAACGACCTTCTTCACACAATAAAAGCGAAAAAAGCAAACCACCGGCGAGATGCCGGTGGCCGGAAGCGACGGAGACCAAGAACGGTTACAAAATGACAGAAAAAGAGATGAGATGGAAGAAAAAGGTTGCCGAAAATTGGATAAAAGCAGATCGGGTTTTTTTTAATTGTTTTGGGGTTTTTTTTTGGGAAAGAGCTGAAGTTTGATTACAGGTAAGATTGCACACAAATACAAAGTGTTGCTACCAGGATTGAAGAAGAAGAAATTAAATCAAGATTAGATCGGAAAAGGAAGCAGTTGTCGGAGGAAGATTTAAAAAAGGAAAGAAAGGTTGGCACGTTTTTCAAGTCAGAGCAATGTGTTGAAAGGAAGCAATTTGTTCAAGAAAGGTTAGTATTTCCTTATATTACGTTTGTTTGGTGTACATTAAATTAAAATTTTAATAATTTTATTAACATCTAGAGGAGTTATAAATATTTTCAAGCAATTAAAATTAACTACGCGTTTGGGTTGCGGTGTTAAGTTTATTTTTTTTCTTTTTTCTTTTTTTATCAAAGCCAATACCCTAATAATGTTGTACTAATGATTATATCTAATTCTTTTTATTTATTACTGTATCAGATGATTAATTAATACAAAGTTATATGTTTTTTATCTACAAATATCAAATGCATAAGAATTAACAGTAAGCAATAGGTTCTTAAAAAATTGTAATAATAAACAATATGTAAATTTGTTATGAAAGTATAAGAGCCTTAGGTAATGAAATAAATCATCATAGCTTTGAATAACATCCAAATTAACCGAACATAAGTGACTAAAAGCATTCAAGATAACCGCTTTTGAACAAAAGAAAAAAGACAATAAAAAAAGAAAAACAAGTTGTTGGTGATAAAAGAGGACACTTGGTGTTGGCTCACACATGAGCTTCACCAACTGAATTCATCAAAAAAAATCAAATGCAGCATTGTTTCCATGATTATGTCCTTGAACAAAACCTCCTCCAGCAATGTCTTGAAGACTACATTAATAATTGTGAGAACTATTAGTGTTATAGTATTGTATGAAGTAACAATAAGAAAGATTAATGATTTCATTTTGTATTAATTATCTTACACGAGTGTGTAGTCCACTATATTATCAATATGGTTATTAATGAATACACGAGAACCCCACAGATGATTTGTAACAAAAGGAGCACCTGTTGTGAAAAATATAATATACACACGGTTTAGTTTACTTTGGAGTTTCTACAATGGTGTACTGGATAAATCGTATGAACATTTAGATTGATAAATTATAAAAACAACACAGAAATTAGTGTACCTCTCCATTGTTTAATGAGAAAATTGTTTAGCAGGCAAACTAATGGAACACCATCATTCGCATGAGTTGTTGCATATTCATATAGCTCTACTGCCTGATTAGCCATAACTGCTCCTTTTATCCTGTTTCCCCTGTTATTTGAACATACATATAATATATTGTTTTCAACTAAGGTATTATGAATTGTACTAATGATTCATGAATAACATAAAAGTAAAAGATATTTAATATATATAATGTGTTTAGATGTATTCTAGAAAGATATACTGTAAATCTTGCAAAGTAAATTCAATTCGTTGCATAGATTGGCCATTGACATGACAAACTCGCAAGTGACTTAGTTCAACCAGTTGTCCAACAACATCTAGATATAAACAAATAGATTTAGATATTAATTTTAACAGTTTGTTATACTTCTAAATGTATGATAATGTTGTATTATAAGTTTTTATCATGCGTCTTGTAAAATTTGTCACATTTTTTATGACGTTCTTTCATATGTTCTTATATACTTTTCAAATGCATCCCGTGATGCATCACAAGTCAATTGACGTAGAGCAGGCGTGTAGTGCGTCAGGATTTCATTGAAAGCATGTAACGTTGGATAGAGTAATAAGTTGTACTTCAAGACTTATGAGGAAACGTCGTTCCATTATGCAAAATCTATATTTGAAATATAATCAACAACATTTTGTTTAAAAATATATTACAATAAGAAAAAAGATCAAAATAAAGAATTTATTTTAGTAATACAGTGCATGATTTGTTGCCGAACTCAGAAGCCTTATCAACGAAATGCTAACCGAAACACCATTCCAATGGAAGCTCAAGTTTCCGCTACATGAACATAGATGGCAACCTCTGGTCCCACCTACTATTAATCTAATGGTATGTTCCTAAGTTTTTCATTAAAAGAAATGAATTGAAATTAAGGAAAATAAGTGAAAGGAAAGGGAAGTGGGATCCTCGAATTTGAAAGAAGAGGTGGAAGGAAAATAAGGCTAAAATCATCAATCCATTCCGTTTCTTTTTTTCTAGTCAAAACTCAAGAACACAAAAAAAGTTTAGTTTGTTTCAGCATCTCTTTCTTTCTCTCTCCAAAATAGAACTCTAAGGCTATGTTCTCAAATTTTCTGATGATAGAAAAAAATGAAGTGAGGAGGAATGAAAGGAAAGAAAGTGAATCTTTCTGATTTGGAAGAATGTATAAGAAGGAAGGCTAATTTTTAGTTTCTTTCTACTTCATTTTTTTTGTTTCGGAATCTCTTGAATAAGTAACTATAAAAATATAAAAATAAAAAGTCAAATTAAATTAAATAAGTAAATAAAGAAAATAACTTATAAACGACACCAAAGTTCTCGGTCAATGTTATGTTACCGTACTCCGGCGATCACATAACTCCACTCTACACTTAAACCCTAACTAATCAGATACTCAAAATTAGGGTTTTAAGATATGGATGAGTCATTGGAGAAATTAGACGATGATCAGTCAATGGAAATCGATTCTCCATTGAATGAGAACAACCATGCGGCTGCAGAAGATTGGAGAAAAGAGCTGGAAAAAGTTGTTTCGGCGGTGGTAGTCATCCGTACGACTGCGTGTCGAGCTTTTGATACTGAATACGCAAGCTCTGGTTTCGCTACAGGCTTTGTTGTTGATAAGAAGCGTGGAATTATTTTAACTAATCGCCATGTTGTTAAACCAGGTATAAATGTAGATACATTTTAGTATAATTTATCCATTATGCAGTAGCTGAATATTATTTTTCTTGTGTTGATTATCCGTAGTTGTGAATTGATGATGATTGTTTGTTAGTATGTGTAGTGATACGGTCTATTCGAGTCAACCGTGAACTCCTTGGATAAATCCGATTCGAGATGGCGAGTCTCCAAAGAAAATAGACTTGTGGAAAAGACTTTTGGCTAAAACCAATTTTCATTCATCATATCTCTAAATGCCAAACAAGTACATATATATAGTGTGACGCCCAGAAAATTTTTGACCAAATTTAAACTTAATCTTAACATGAATTCGACACGATAAGCAAAGTTTATAAAGTTGAGTCTCAAAATTCTTGAAATTTCCTACATGGATTCAGATAACCTTTGACTATTTCCGACGATTCACGAACTATTGTGTGTAAATAAATAAAAATGTATATATATACAAATATAAATGTAAGTGTATATACAATAGCTTGAATTAATAAAGTACACTTTAATCATTTGAATTAAAATGTAAAATAATAAATAAAGTAATTAAGTTACTACCACATGAATATAAATAAATATACATATGATATTATTATAAATATATGATTTCTATAAATAATTATTATTATATTGAAAAGTATAAATACTAAACATTCTATATATATATATATATATATATATATATATATATATATATATATATATATATATATGTATGTATATATATATATATATATATGTGTATATATATATATATGTGTGTATATATATATATATGTGTGTATATATATATATATATATGTATTATATAATTATTAAATAATACATGATTAATAAATTGTAACATTAATATTTAAGTAAAAATTAAATATAAGTGTTACATTAATATTATTACATTTATTTTCATTATTAATACTAGTATGATATTAATATTAACATTAGTATAATATTGATACATCTAATTAGTTATATCATTATAATTAGTAGTAAAATTATAAATTTAAGTTATTATGAATATTTATTATTATTAATCTCTTTATTAATATTTTTAATATCATTAGAATTATTATAGTTATAAATATAAGAAAATAACACACTCTATTATTAGTATCATTATTATCATTTTTATGATTAATAGTAATATTAATATTATTATTAATACAATTATTATTATTATTATTATTATTATTATTATTATTATTATTATTATTATTATTATTATTATTATTATTATTATTATTATTATTATTTATTAATCATTAATATTAGTTTAATTATATAAAATAGGAAAACTCGTACAAATCTATTAGAGGTATCGATCAAACTATTCTATATTATCAACCTTGTCTCCAAATTGATTCAAAGTCATAAGAGAATCACCAGATACCAACAAAATCAGTTTGTAATCACATTCAACTTTTTATTTTATTTTTTATATTTCTGTTCCTGATGAATAAAATCTGTCGACTACCTTATGCAATAAATCAAACGAGTTTACCATTGCTTTTAACAAACTCATTCAATTCAGTATCTATCATTATCAATTATATCTGCAATTCGTGTGAATTAAATAGAAATGTATATATATATATATATATATATATATATATATATATATATATATATATATATATATATATATATATATATATATATATATATATATATATATATATATATATATATACAGCTCGTATTCCCATGTTCTTACTTCAAAATTTAAACAGCTCGATTTCAAATAAATCTTCAAAATGTAGAATTGCAGTCTTATTAGGAATCCTTCAATCAAACTATACGCAAAATCTCAGGTCTTAACTCTTTCTATCGAGCTTCAATTTTTGAGTCAAAGTAAATTTCTATAAAAGTCAAACATCGTGTTCTTGGGGAAATTTGAGCTCTAGTTACTGTTCCCGATTAAATTAATGACTTACAAAGTTTATAGGAGGGATTTTAAACATACTTCATGTTATAAACATGGTCTGAAACATACTAAAAAAGTCAATTTTTAATTTGGAGTTCATAGGTTTCAAAACAAGACTGTAAATCTTTTATTTTCTGTTTTCTATTATAAAATCCAATTCAACTGAATCATGAACGTTTCTATTAAGGAATGTAAATCATTTAGTTAATTAATTGTTGTTAATGATTTTACCTCTGGTCGATTTCGTTGATGAACAAGAAGAGGGAATTGAAGCCTATTAAATACGGGTTATAAAAATTAAAAGGGGTTTAAAAACAGAAAACGGGGCAATAGCCTAATGGTTCGAGGTGTTTGTGGGTTATCAAAGGGGTCGTGGGTTCGAGCCTGCACCTGGATTTTTTTTATGAGGTAGTTCCTTGTTTTAAAAAAAACTATTATTATTATTATTATTATTATTATTATTATTATTATTATTATTATTATTATTATTATTAGTTATTATTATTAATTTGAAAATTATTATTATTGTAATTTATCAATTATTATTATTATTACAAGTATAGTAGTTATAAGTAGTATTAATATTGTTATTACTAATATTATTATCACTATCAAATATTATTACTAATATTATTGTTATTGATTAGTATTATGGTATTATTAATTAGTATCAATATTATCAAAAATAACATGATTAATAAAACTATCAACCTTAATATAGTTTATATTATTATCATCACTAGTAATATTATTAAGTAACATTATTATTAATACTATCAGTAGCATTATTATAAATATTATTAATACTATTATTATTAAGTTTATCATTTTAAGTATTATCATCATTATTATTATTATGATTATTATTATCATTTTATAAATATTAGAACTCTTATTATTAACATAAGTATATTATTAGTATTAACATCATTTTAGAGTTATTATTATTATTATTATTATTATTTATATTACCACTAGTAATAAGATTGTTATAATTACTATTATTAAGTATTAAGTATTAATATCAAAAATTATTATTTTCATTATGATTATTATTAAATAATTCATTAAAAACTATAGATATTATCATTATTATGAGATTTATTATTGGAAATTATCATTAATATTATTATTAATAGAATAATAATTATTAGTATCATTTTTATTAGTATTACCATCATTATTATTACAAATATTACCTGAGTATTATTATTATACTGTTTTGACAAACAAATGATTTATATAAATAAATTTATTACATATAACCAAACAAAAATTAATATCTTTAATTACTTAAAATATATAAAAAGAATACATAATAAAATATAAGTTATTGATATAAAAATTATATCATTAATAATAACATATATATTCAATTACAAGAATATGTTTTAATATATATGAATGATATAGGTTCGTGAATCCGAGGCCAACCCTGCATTGTTCAGTTGTTCAATATCGTCATATGTATTTTTACAACAAAATACAGTATTGTGAGTTTCATTTTCTCCCTTTTTAAATGCTTTTGCAATATATATTTTTGGGACTGAGAATATATGCGCTTTTATAAATGTTTGACGAAATAGACACAAGTACTTAAAACTACATTCTATGGCTGGATTATTAAACCGAATATGCCCCTTTTAGTCAGGTAATCTAAGAATTAGGGAACAGACACCCTAATTAACGTGAATCCTAAAGATAGATCTATTGGGCCCAACAAGCCCCATCCAAAGTACCGGATGCTTTAGTACTTCAAATTTATCATGTCCGAAGGGAGTCCCGGAATGATGGGGATATTCTATATGCATCTTATTAAGGTCGGTTACCAAGTGTTCACCATATGAATGAATTTTTATCTCTATGCAGTTTGCGAAATGCCTGATATGAGATTATGTAGGGATGAGCAGAAGTACCAATTTCCCGATCCCGTACCGATACCGACCCGGTACCGATACCGACCCGGTACCGGTACCGTTTTACCGGACCGAATGGTAAACCGGACCGGTTCCGGTTCCAGTTTTTTTGGCTTTTCGGTATCGGTACAAAAGATGCGGTACCGGTACGGTACCGGGAAATTCCCGAATTAGTACCGATTTCATTACCCATATTTTAAAAAGCTGGATTTCTGGAATATGAAAAGGCAGCTTGTTCCCTTGAAAATAGTTTAACACGTACAGAAACTATAGATAACTCACACACGTGCTCATCAAAAAAAAAAAAACCGTCGCTTCCATTATCAAAAACCCTAATCATCGATCACCTATGGACTCTCCTCCTTCATCACTTCCATCATCATCAATCCCTTCCATGAACACACCATATCAAGTAAGTTATTTAATTTTTAAAACAAGTTGTATCAGATTGTATCAGATTCAATATATCAGTTGATTCTTAGGTCAGGTTTTAGGTTTTAAAAGTATTGACTTTTTGACCAGAAGGTCAGAGGTTCGAGTCTACTGGTTACTACTCATTTTAACCATCTTTGCTTTTGGTGTCCATTCTTGTCTACTTCATAAAGATGAAAATATTAGGGTTGAGGGGTGGTGGCTGACTTATGGTTTTGCAGCATGAAAATAAGTTGGCGTTGTGCCGAGGTGTAGTAGTAACATGGTTGAGATGAGGAGTCTGGCATGACCTTTTCATCTTTGTTTCATCTGTTTTTGTTTTTTCTAATGTTTTCATTAATTACTATGCCTGTTTGGACATACTCTGTATATTCATTTGTTTGGGAAAAAGGGATTAGTTTTGTACATTGTGTACCCTTGAATACATATTTTATGTACTTAATAAGTTCCAGGGAATTAGACAGTCGCATAAGAGCCAAATGTTGTATGAAATCTGAATGATACGAAGTCCATATTTTTGGCAGTCAAAATTCGGTACTAACAGGGAAAATACCGAAAATTACCGGTACCGGTATTGGAAAACCGGTACGGTATCGGTATCCGAAATTGGGTAAATTCGGTACCGGTACTTTTCGGTTCCGGTACGGTTCGGTACCGGTTCGGTACCGGTTCCGTCCCGTGCTCATCCCTAGATTATGTTTATGAGAAATTGAAATATGAAATCTTGTGGTCTATTAAAATATTAAAATGATTGATTATGATAAACCTATGAACTCACCAACCTTTTGGTTAACACTTTAAATCACGTTTATTCTCAGGTATGAAAGAAATCTTCCGCTGTGCATTTGCTCATTTTAGAGATATTACTTAGAGTCATTCATGACATATTTCAAAAGACGTTGCATTCGAGTCATTGAGTTTATCAAGATTATTATTAAGTCAATTATAGTTAGATATATTATGAAATGGTACACATGCAGTCAACTTTCGATGTAGTGAAAGTTTGTCTTTTTAAAAACGAATGCAATGTTTGTAAAATGTATCATATAGAGGTCAAGTACCTCGCGATGTAACCAAATGTAATGTATTCGTCCAGATGGATTAGGACGGGTCGCTTCATATAGTGGATATACTACGGTTACTAAGCAACTAGTAAATAAAACTACTACTACTACAATTGAAAGTTAGTGCACGTTAATTAACCACTACTAAGTACTAACTAATCCACTAAACTAATATTAAGGAGAACATGTAAATGCATGAATGGGACTAGGCTGAGATCATGGTTTCATCACACGTTTAACTTGATATTACTTCATATAATTTCTTTAACTGTCCACGTACATGTATTCATACTCGTATCAATATCCACCGGTTGAAAATCAACCTTGTCCTCAAGGTTGAGGCGTGAGATATCTTCCACGGTGATTTTGGAGGTGGTCGTCCATTAGTAGCTTAAAAAAGTGATTGTCCGATGGCACGAGATAGTGAGTGAGCATCATGAAAAACACGTAGTAACCTTTGAAAAATCATCCACGGTGATTTAGGGTTGGTTTGAAGAACAACAAACTTTGATGGTTTGTATTTGTGACCCGAGTCAACGAGAAAGGTAGCGGGTGAAATGGTTTGTGGTGGTTTCATGGTGTTGGTTTTGAGCAGTTCGATAGTGTTGAAGTTGGTGATGGTGGTCAGATGGGTTACATTATTGTCGAGGAAGTGAGTAAGTGTTGGGTCAGTGGAGGTATCATGGAATGTTGATCTCTCATTTGTGGATAGAACTTGTGGTGAGAGGGGTGCGCTATCGGTGGCAGGAACATGTGGTGTGACAAGGATTTCAAGGTTTGGGAGAGGTGGGTTTTCAGCCATAAGTTCGGCATTGAGGGTGGTTTCGGTGTCGTCGAGAAGATACTTAGCAAAAGTATTTGCTAAATATGTCCCCGAGTAACACTTAATCACGGTAGCAGCCAAACAGGCATTTGCAACTAGAAGTTCTGCTAGCGATTCTTCGAGAGTGGAGGCAGCGTATTGTGAGGGCATGGTTTGATGTAATGAAAGCACCAATTGATATGGTCTCTTCGAGTTGGCCGTGAACTCCCTAGATAAAGCCGATTCGAGATGGCGAGTCTCCAAAGAAAATAGACCCTTGGAAAAGACTTTTGGCTAAAACCAATTTTCATTCATCATATCTCTATATGCCAAACAAGTACATATATACAGTGGATATACTACGGTTACCAAGAAACTAGTAAATAAATAACTAATAATTAATTTTTTGGTAATACATGTTTTAAAAAATGTAAATAGTTTGTTGTATTTTAGTTGAAATATATGGTGTAAATGTGTTGATTAGATTAGTTTAGCAAGGATATATACAAATTGATTAGTTAGTTATTATTTGATTAGATTAATTATGTCTAGTCGTGAGTTATCAATTAATTAGTTAGTTAGTATTTGATTACATTCTGTTTGAATTCTTGCCATTTATTTATTTAGAGATTTGTTATTTTTAATAGGCTTTATTAGTGAATAATATTTTTCAATTAATATAAATTAATTACGATTTTTGCTTGTATTGTTATGTTCTTCTATGAAAACTAATCTATATAACCTATAATAATTCTTATAGATATTCCACGTGTCTACCTACAGTTTATTCCCTACCCCCTATTCCACTGAATGCTCACAGCATGACATCTGTCAAAATATCATTGGCCAATCCGTTGAACAATTAAAAAATACGTTTCTTCTTCCCCATTCATTCTTTCCTTCCAGTCTTTCCATCCCTAACAATCAATTAGGGTTTTCATATACTAACCACTAAATCGTCCACCCAAATCACACCATCTGCCACCAAAATTATCCCGAATTGACATACTGGTTGCAGAATTAGGGTTTTCGCATACGACCTGATTTAAATACTTATTTGAAGAATTACAAAATCGTGAATCAATTGACTTACGGGTTGAAGATCTGTTTAAGATGTGTCGTCATATGCAATTGACATAAGGTATTGCAAACTTCCTCTTTCAAATGATGAATTATTCAACATATAATTATAGTTTTTCAATCAATACCGATTCACATTCAATCGACACCGAATTGATGGAACATGGTTACAAGGTATTTTTATTTTTGTATATTTTTTTTTAATTATACATCAATCACTTGTGATTCTGAAATTTGGATTAGAATTAATGATACTGTTAATATTAGGTTTTATGATTTAAACCTAATTAAATTTACAAATAATTCATTCTAATCATTTTTTTAGTTAACCTTTTTATCTGATTCTTTGATTATCACATGTTTGGATGAACTACTTCATTGTTGTATATGAAAAGGATACGTTACAGTTATAAACACTGTTGCACCTATGTTGTTGATTGTCACGATATGGTTTTAAAAGGTTGATCCTTTCGCTCTTAACCTATCTAACTTATCAATCATAAAATCATTTACGTTTATATTTACGCACGACAGGTGTTTGTGAAAAGGTATTGTGGATAGTTATTGTTTTTTATTTTTCAGATTATATACAAGAAGATTTATATTTCATACGTTGGTAACCCGGTCACTATTTTTTTCCGATTACATTACTGTTGTTGGAATTTTCTTTGGTTGATCATATATGATACTGGACTAGAATTTTATATATGTTGCTTTATGAGTAGTGTGAACGTGAAGCTTAATGATAGTCTTTGAGGTACCTGAAATTACTATTAATGGACCATGTTGTTTTTTGTATACCATGTTTACCATTTGAGTACATTACATGACAATTAAATTTAACTTTTGGTTGCTAATTACGTGGTCCAGTTGAAGGTGACAATATGGGTGGGTGAGATGGTTTACGTCATATTTTGTATTAAAATTGGTTTTTATGTATGGTGAATGTTAAATTCAGTGATATAATATGCAAATTGAAAGCGCTATCGACTTTGGATTAGCTTCTTATGTCACTGGTCAAATCGATCTCACTTTGAGCTGGAAGGTATGTTTATTTTTTCAAGCGTAAATTTTCTCTGCCAACAACTACTAATGTATATAGAATGAAATACTTTGGCAATTGGGTCAACTAAACTGTACCAAAAAGTAGTTGTTTGACGTGTTACCTGATATCCCCTTCCAACTTCTGAATTGGACATGATTATCATTAAACATGATTCAGTTCAAGTGTATATGTTATTTAGTACCCAACATAATATTTTGGTCCAACAACCATTCACTAACTATTTGTAATATCCATAACCATTCACTGATTTTACAGGTTTACAATAATCAAGGATCTGATGGTATCCAACATGTGAGTTAACAGAAAGAAAAAAAATTGAAAAGGATCTGATGTATGCAACATGTAAAGGATCTGATAAATGAGGTAGCAGATCCTGACCAGAGCAATGGGGAGAACAGCATAAAAGGAAATATCATAAAGTGGCATTGGGAGGTGGCCCGCTGTTACAGTTGAAATCACAAAGTATCAGATTCTTGACCAAATTAGGGATGAAGTGGTGGTGCTACAAGTTTGGTTGGATGTATGTGATTGAATGACAAAAATAATGGCTCAAAAGAATGCTTATTTCTGTCAATTTTGACTCAAGTGGACTTAAAGTCAATGATGTAATTTTTGAGAGAATGATTGGGAAGAACAGGGTAATGGCATGGATTTTAGTGAGTTTGTGTGATGATAATAAGGTGAAAATAATCTGCTATAGCATTCTGGTGGTTTTAAAGTTGATCATTTTTTTTGGAATGCAATTTGACTTTCAGGGTCAAAGTTACTGTTTGATTTACATTTGTGTACTTCTTATTTGCAACTTATCTACATATATCAAACTAATGTAATGATTATCTTATGGTAATGCAGATCTTTACCAAAAGACATAACAAATGTAGCTTTCCATCGCAACTATCCTCTGTTTGCATCAGCTTCTGATGATTGCACAGCATATGTTTTTCACGTCTTGGTGTATTCTAATTTAAATCAGAACCCTCTTATTATTCCTTTGGAGATTCTTCATTCCCATAAAAGTTTTAATGGAAGAGGTCAATACTTAGTATACATTTACTATTTACCTAAATTTGATGTTTGAAAATAAGCAGTATATTGTTTTTTTCTTATATAATATGCACTATTGCGAGTTAACTATTTTTAACGTATGTATGGAGTTTTTTGGTCTAAAAAATCCCTTTTCACTTTATTATATTAGAAAAATCGAAAAATCAGCACATGTTAAGTCTTAACCTGAAACTTTGACACTAGGATGCAATTCATGGACATGTTGCTTAGTGTTTTTATTATTATGATATTCGATTTGTTTTGCAGTGGACTTCTTTGGTATAAAGGTAATAGATAGATAAATTGGGTTTTTTAACTCATGTTTGATTTGCTTAGAAAGAAATTCTTTTTCTTTTCTTTAAATTGTTTGCAAATTTCTTTATCAAAGTGTTATGTATTAAATTGAGTTTTGTTTGTTACTCCGTATATAGTAAGTTGTATTTATTGAATTGTATCCTCCTCCTCCAAGGCCTTAGGTTCTGTACTAGCTGGCGGTCTTGCTGATATGCATCAGGTTGAAATACTATGCTATCTTAACATTGCCACGGGGGTGACAAAATGGATGGATGGATCAAAAGTGCACGTAACGGGCCAGTGTTACTCTTTTAGCCAAATGTCAAAACAAAAATGTAATGAATAAATTTAATCAATCTTCTGTGACATTTTCATTAGTGTCAGATGTACGTAATAGATCTTTAATAAGTTACATAAATCTTTAAAGTTTAATAAGCCTCATAGGAATGGTCCACTAGCCATGTGATATAGTTTTAGTGCAGCATTTTTGGTTGACACCTCTAATTTGGTTAGCTGATGCGTATCCCTTTCCCTTTTTCGTGAAGATAGTTCCTTTTGCAATCTTCGTGTATCTTTTTACGTGAACGTTTGATGATAATTGTGGTTCATGAATGACGAATTAGTTATTAATAAAATTTATGCAAGAATATGGTGTTACCATGTGTTGTAATGTTTTCTAATGCACCTGATCCTTGCTAAGGCATGTATGATTTTGAGGTGGATCAGTTTTGGATCTATGATGATACGTTTGTGATTTGGATCTGACTTTAATGATGAATTGAGCACAACAATCTATATTTATGAGTATGAAAATGGTATTGCAAATGGTTAGTTTTATTTTTTTATGATTTTGAAGGCAGTATGTATTGTTTGTTTAGTGAATTTTTGCATTGAATCTAACATTGATTTAAGTAGAATTAAAGAAATGGACTGGTATGGTAAGATGATTGTAAAAAGGTTTATGGGTCTGTTTTGTATGAGCTAAGGAATATTAAAGTAGAAACGAGATTGGGATGGACAAAAGGGAATATAAAGTACAAGTGTTATCAAGTTGAAAATGGGTTGGATCATGTAGCTGTTCAAGTTTATATATATTTGAGCATTTTCTTTTATCATTAACCATGGAGATGTAACCTGCGTGATTTAACATATTGAAAGTTGCAGATACAACATGTACTAAATATATAACACATACAATATGTACAAATATTAACGAATTACTATACAAACTTTTTAGCCACCGTGCAACGCACGGGCTATTAAAGCTAGTTACAATAATAATGCATAAGGATTAACAGTATCTTTTGTGACCCATAAAATATAAAATAAAAAACAATAATGATGAATGTGGGGTGAATAACAAATACATAATTTTAGTGACCACTGATAACTCTGAATCAAAATCAGATATTATAATAATAATATAATAAACTTATTTAAAAGAAAAAAGTAATTGAATAGTCTTGTAGGAAAAACATTTCTTGTGTAGAAACATAGCTTTTTGAATTGTATTCATCTTAAAAAACGACTACTCCTTTTTTCATCCTTAACACCTACTCCAAAAGCTCTTCCAAGCTTGGCTTGAAGACTACATTAACAATGTTTTGAATTAATCAGAATATTATGAAATATATTTAATATATATAATATAGTGTTTAATAAAAAAAAGGGTTTGTAAATGAAGTTATGAAATTTGTGTGTAATGAATCTTACGCTATCTTGTACTTGAGTATGAAGTCTAAATTTTCATTTACAAATACACAAGTACCCTAATCGTGGTTTCTTATTGCAGGAACACCTAATTTAAAAATAAAATTTTAATGCGAGTATATATAATAACAATAGATAATCATTTTCATAAGGTTAATCAAACAAATTAAATGAAGTTTATGAAGTAGTGAAGTTAAATTAAAATATATATCACATTATGTAACAAGGAAAATATATATACCTTGCCAATGTTTAACAAAGCAGTTGTGTAAGAGGCAAATATTTGGGACACCATTATGTATATTATTCATAGTATAGGCATAAAGTTGTAGCGCAATTTCTGAAATAAGTGACCCTTTAATGGTATTTTTGCTGAAATTGAATGGACAATCAGTTAATTGTTTGGAAATGAGTTAGTTACATTCATTTAATCATACATTAAGGTACAAATAAAACCTTTAAACTTATATTATTTATAAATATAAATTGTACTTACACTTACTATAAATCTTGCAGACTATAGTCAATGGATTCACGAGTATATCCGTTGTCATAATTTGGACCTAAGTATTGCACTTCCATAAGTTGCACAATAACATCTATGTCAAATTTAAGATACAACATTTTAATTTAATGATATATATTGAACGATTGTATTGTGTGTATATGTTGAATTACTTTGTGTGTTTCTTCTATAAAATCTTACCAAATGCAACATTTGAATATAATAATGAGTGCAGTATGTTCGGGTAATTAACATGATTGTAACCATCATAATGAAGCTGAAATGGCTGCACTTGATGCAGATTGATGCTGCTTAATATGTGTATCTTCCAATCATGATGTATCAACTTAAATGGATCTTTGTATAGAACCATGTTGAATCCTCTCGACTAAAGTAGGCTCAAACAATTTGACCAAGGAGTTTTCTATTGATGTCATTATCTTATTACCCTTAAGAAAAAAAAAAGTTTAATAAAAAATTGATTGAGAAAATCATATACATATTATAAAGCTACACAATAATATGTTTTACATAATACATGTTTCGTTAATTACCATTAACTCCATACCAAGTGGATACTTTGGAAATTTCCAAATAGATGGTTTCCAAACTGCGAATATGTTGACCCTAAGATGAGGATTTGCTATTGAATGATTCAAAGTTTTCAAATTATTAAAGTGAAGAACAGCTGCCATTAGTCTAAAAAAGAATGATCAGTGTAAACTGTGAAAAAGGGTTGAACCATGTTTTTGTATACGAAGTTGATTATTAATAATTTAATGGTTCGTATTTTATAAGAATAAAATTAAAATACATTATATATTATTATCATTTATAAATCGTGTAATACGAAATACCATAAATATAGTGTTTAATTTGGTGGTAGATGTTCCAAATCTTAATTTGAGTTAATCTACAATAAGCAATTTTTAGAGATAAGTATGGTTTGACTTATTAAAATCAGTATTTCATTTAAATCGGAATTAATAATTGTAAAATTTTTTAAAAATGGCAAAAGTATTAATTATATCGTGATTACAATTGACAGGGAAATGATCGATGTATTTGTAATTGCTGATTTGAATATGCTACAATTATATTATTCAAATTTGGTAAAGATGTTGAATGTTATCAAGAAAAACGGGTATTTGATATACAAATTAGATTAGTTTAGCATAGATACACAAATTAATTAGTTAGTTTATCATTGATATACAAATGAATTAGTCAGTTAGTATTTCCTTATATTATGTTTGTTTGGTGTACATTAAATTAAAATTTTAATAATTTTATTAACATCTAGAGGAGTTATAAATATTTTCAAGTGATTAAAATTAATTACACATTTGGGTTGCGTTGTTAATTTTTTTTTATCAAAGCCAATACCCTAATAATGTTGTACTAATGATTATATCTAATTCTTTTTATTTATTACTGTATCATATGATTAATTAATACAAAGTTATATATATTTTTTATCTACAAATATCAAATGTATAAGAATTAACAGTAAGCAATAGTTTCCTAAAAAAATTGTAATAATAAACAATATGTAAATTTTTTATGAAAGTATAAGAGCCTTAGGTAATGAAATAAATCATCATAGCTTTAAATAACATCCAAAAATAACCGAATATAAGTAATTAAAAATATTCAAGAAAACTGCTTTTGAACAAAAGAACGAAGATATTAAAAAAAAACTGATATAAAATAAGGTGTTGGTGATAAAAGAGGATACTTGGTGTTGGCTCACACATGAGCTTCACCAATTGAATTCATCAAAAAAAAAAATCAAATGCAGCATTGTTTCCATGATTATGTCCTTGAACAAAACCTCCTCCAGGAATGTCTTGAAGACTACATTAATAATTGTGAGAAATATTAGTGTTATAGTATTGTATGAAGTAACAATAAGAAAGATTAATGATTTCATTTCGTATTAATTATCTTCCACGAGTGTGTAGTCCACAATATTATCAATATGGGCATTTATGAATAATAAAACCGCAACCCGCAAGCGCATGCTAAACGTATGTTGGCTATTCGTCCTAGTAGGCGCATGCGCATGGACCCTATGCGGTATGCAGTAGCGTATCACGTACTTTGTTCTCAGTATGGCGGTTGTTTCCCAAGATCGATAATATATTTTCCATAATTAAACCAGGGGTCTGGGGGAGTTTGTTATGGAAAGGATTATCACGATCTTGGATGATTCTAGAATTAGGGTTTGCCTATATATACTAAACCTAATTGTCATTCTACCATATATCACGTTACGTAATCATCTCATACTACACAGTTTACGTAGCATTAATCATCTCTCATCTTGTAGGGTTATCAAGTTAGTTCTCCTACGACTGTTGAAAGGACCCGTTCATATACATTATAAACGATTCACAATAGTTGATTACATTACGAGGTATTTGACCTCTATATGATACATTTTATAAACATTGCATTCATTTTTAAAAGACAATCTTTCTTTACATCGAAAATTGACAGGCATGCATACCATTTCATAATATCCACTATCCAACTATAAATTGATTTAATAATAATCTTTGATAACTCAATGACTCGATTGCAACGTTCTTCGAAATATGCTATGAAAGACTCCAAGTAATATCTTTAAAATGAGCAAATGCACAGCGGAAGATTTCTTTAACACCTGAGAATAAACATGCTTTAAAGTGTCAACCAAAAGGTTGGTGAGTTCATTAGTTTATCATAATCATTTATTTCCATCATTTTAATAGACCACAAGAATTTCATTTCCAGTTCTCATAAATATACGTCCCATGCATAGAGACAAAAATAATCATTCATATGGTGAACACCTGGTAATCGACATTAACTAGATACATATAAGAATATCCCCTATCATTCCGGGATCCTCCTTCGGACATGATATAAATTTCGAAGTACTAAAGCATCCGGTACTTTGGATGGGGTTTGTTAGGCCCAATAGATCTATCTTTAGGATTCGCGTCAATTAGGGTGTCTGTTCCCTAATTCTTAGATTACCAGACTTTAATAAAAAGGGGCATATTCGATTTCGATAATTCAACCATAGAATGTAGTTTCAATTACTTGTGTCTATTTTGTCAAACATTTATAAAAGCGCATGTATTCTCAGTCCCAAAAATATAAAGGGTAAAAAGGCAAATGAAACTCACCATACTGTATTTCGTAGTAAAAATACATATAACGTCATTGAACAAGTGCAAGGTTGGCCTCGAATTCACGAACCTAAATTAATTATATATATTTATGTGTTGGTCAATATTTGTCTAACAAATTAGGTCAAGTCATAGTGTACCACAATCCTAATGCTCGAGACTAATATGCAAAAGTCAACAAAAGTAAATTTGACTCAAAATAATTTCCAAAAATCTATACATGATTAATATATAGTTTAAATATCGTCGTTTTATATTTTTTAAATATTTTTAAAAGATTTATTAGAGTAAATAATAAAATTTATTTATTAATAAATAAAATTTTATATTAAATTTATATAATAAAATATACTTTTATATATATTAAGTAATAAAATTTATAGGGTTCATTTAATATTATAAAGATAATATGATAGGTATTATTAAAGTAAGTTATTACATGTAGTAAAATATGTTTGTATCACATATTTATTTGATAAAATAATATCTATAATGATAGTAAGTAAAAGTTGTATTATTTTGTAATAATAATTATTATTATAAAAATATCAATATTTATAATTACTAAGATGACATTATGATAAAACGATAATTCTAATTATGATAACTTTAATATTTACGATAATTTTTAATATTATCTTTAAAATAATAATTCTATTTAAAATAATAATAATGATATTTTATAGTAACAATGACATTTCTATTAAAATGATAATTTTTGTTAAAATGATAGTTTTAATACTAACGATACTTTTAATAATAATAGTAATGATAAAAATAATAAGAACGATAATTTTATCTAAATTAATATCTTATAATATTTTAATTTCATCATGATACTCTTACCCATTATTTCCTAATCGTTTCGTTTAATAGCTTTTAATCGTCTTTTATATCATGTTCATAATAATGATAATAATAGTAATTAGAATAATTAGGTGTTACAAATATTTGTTTTAATTACAATAATATTAATAATGATAGTTACTATAACATTATTAACGATAATACTAATAATTATCTTAATAATAATATAGTAATAATAATAATAACAATAACAATAACCATTTTTAAATAATGATATATATATTAATAATGATAATAATAATAATAATACCAATAATAATAATAATACTAATTATAACTTTAACGATAATAACGATAGTAATAAAAAAATAACAATTTTTAATGATAAATCCCTTTTATTGATAAAGATAATAATAATGATAATAATAAGATAAAACTAGAACGACGATAATAATAATAATTTTTAATAAAAAAATATCGAAAATTCAATTGATTATAACTTCTAATCCGTTAATCAAAACCATTCGATATCTAAAGGAAAAGTTTTTAATTTTTCGCTAGCTTTCCAAGGACATGCATATCTTATACCTTATCTCAACCGCAAGTGTAACTAATTCAAGATTCAACCTAACATGTCTAAGGGCAATATCAAAAGTACAAGCATGCATAATCCTAAATACTCGAGCACTAGTCAGGGATACACTATTAGTATGTAAAAGTTAAATTATGAGTACTCACGTATCAATATTGAGATTCAATATTGCAGGAAAGGTACGTAGACGCAACAAAAATGATAAACACTATATTGACCTCACGAGCATACCCATGAACCATACTCAATCACCTCCATAGCTATAACCCATAATTTCCTTAATCCTATCCCACTCGAAAAACAATTTCGAAATCACTCGGACAGCACTCTGTCGTAATATTTTATGTATACTAATAATATCTTGAAATAATACGGGGTAAATATATATATGTAAATCGATTGAGAGAGTTTAGAGAAAAATATTTTCAAGTTTCTATGAAATAATGAAACCTATTGAATTCTATTTATAATAGATTTTTGAATTATTAAAGTGAATTATTAAAGTATGAATTATTAAAGTGAATTACTAAAGTATGAATTATTAAAGTGAATTATTAAAGTATGAATTATTAAAGTATGAATTATTAAAGTGAATTATTAAAGTATGAATTATTAAAGTGAATTATTAAAGTTAAAGTAAAGTAAAAATAAAGTAAAGGTAAAGTTTAAGTATAGTAAAAATATAAAACTATGTACGTATAATACGCGTATAAATATATATAATATTAATTTAAATCGTTATATATATTTAATAAAATAAAATATAAATATCGTTATCTTTATCATACTAGTTAAGTAATGAGTTGTCAAAAGTGGTTCTAGATATTTATAAAAGTTATTTACGTTTTAATAATAAAGTTCTTTTTAAACTGAAAACGTTTTTGTACGTTTGAAACTAAATAGATCAATCGAGTCTTTATGAGATTCAATCTTCCACTATCCTTTGTCTAGTTCTCAATGATTGACAATTTGTTCTTATTTATAAATCACTTTACCATTTTCCGAATATTATTAAAATGGAAAGATTTCTCAAATCAACGTGGGCCTTTCAACAGAGACTTGTAATCATAATTCAATATATCTGACAATTCAATCATTTGATCTTATCTTCTAATTCTATTGATAAACATTTTGAAACAGATACAATCATATAAAGTATTTAATCTAATATTTTGTTTACATTTCAAGTTATAATATATATACACATATACATATATAATCATATTCGTTTAATGGTTCGTGAATCGTTGGAACTTGGTCGAGGTTGAATGAATGTATGAACATAGTTTAAAATTCTTGAAATTTAACTTAACAAATATTGCTTATCGTGTCGGAAACATATAAAGATTAAAGTTTAAATTTGGTTGGAAATTTTCGGGTTGTCACAGTACCTACCCGTTAAAGAAATTTCGTCCTGAAATTTGAGTGGAAAGGTCGTGAATGATAATAAGTATGTTTTCATGATGCATACGGGCTGAAAATTAGAGTTTTATCATCAGCGAATAATTTGGATAAACAATCCATTTATATGAAGAGTACGAATGAAGCTAACATAGAAGAGTGAAATGAGTAAGTGTAGATTCATCTTATCATTTGACGTAGATATGATTGATTCCCAGATTTCAAGGGATTTGAAGAAAATCTTCTTAATAAGATTTGACTCTCCGATAATCAAGGGAATTAGGAGCCGCTTTAAATGCGATCGTCCATTTTAATTGTTCTGTCGGAGATTTTCTTATAAATTCACCTCCTTCGTTTCCTTACAACTCACACCTTCTGTTGATGCATTTTATGCAAGTCCCTAGACATCTACCAACGTCCATTGCAGGTACAACAGTTTACAGGCCACCATGATTGCTCGTTATTATCCTATCCGTGTTTGTATGTGGTTACAGGAACTGCAGGAACGAGATTTAGATATTTGACTATGTTAGACTTAGTCAGACATACGAGTGAAGCCTCACTAGAACGACTGACATGCTCATACGCACGGTTGATGCTGAGCTAAGTCACAATTACAACCTAAATGAGAAGACACAAGTGAGTGATCACCAGTACGGCTGATGAAGCCAACTCGTACGTGTGATGAATGAATCGTATGGGTGAGTCAACAGCAGGGGTATATAAAGTTTTATGTTCTTCATTTTAGGTTAAGCCTCTCATTTGTTACACACACTCAGATCTAGTGAGCTCCTCCGATTCTCTCTCAGTCCAAATCACCCAGGTGGTGAATAATAGCTCTAGGTGTTGATTTAATCACACTTGATTTAGTTGTGGTTTGACTAAATTAATCAAAAAAAACTTAACCTATTCACTAGAGGGTTTGATTCACTTATTCCGCCATTGTGTGAGTTAAATCTGTTGATTTCTAAGTTCCTAGTCATGTTTCATCACCTTCTATTCTTTCCCCCTCAACTCATATTTTAAAGTATTCATCAATATGCTCCATCCAGTTCTGATTCTCGATATACTTCTAACTTTCATATCGGTGATTTTTCATCTACCGCCGGAAGAATCTATTTACTTCTACTATACTCTTGGGTTTATAGTGTTTCTAGTTCTCCCGTGTCTTTATATTGCTATATGCATCGATATATATGGTTTATGATTTCTGGTTTATCGTTGGGCTTTATATGTTCCCTTATATTTCAAAGTCTCTGCTTCTATCTTTTATAATCATTATTATTCACAGTTAATGCTCTCTTTTATTTGCTGCAATTTATACCCCAATTTCTATTTCAGAGTTTTGTCCTTCCGTTTCTTCTTCTTGCGATTAAGCACCGCTTGTAATGGTCCAGAATTCACAGATATGAATTTTGGAATGAACATTGTTAATGTTCTAGGAAGGAAATTGTGATGGCACGATCTTGACTTATCAAATTACTACAATACCTTAGAAAAGGCCGAATCATCAAGAAATATTTTCTTGATATTTTAGAGGTTAAATAGAATACAAGAGTCGTATAACATGGCACATGACGATGTTATGATCTGTGAATCATCACGTTCCATTTAGAAACTCAGCATTACTTACTGTAATATAATCACGTTGATCAAGTGTCATTATATTATACTAATTCATGCTTCAGTTCCCAACACTACTTCAAAATATTCCTATTTTAAACTTGAATGTTTCAGAATTTAGAAACTAAAATAGTTTCTTTTATGATGTAATACAGATAGCGCGAAGAGGTAAATGATTTCAAATAAGAAAAATTAAGAAAATATCTTCAGAAATATGGAGGATATTTATAATGAAAGATATGATAATATTTTAGAATTTCTAATATCAGAGGATGATGAAGAATATTGTCCGCAGGGGTTTAGAGTCAGGAGCAAGGTATTCTCAGCAGGTACTGAATCATTTGAATCCTTTGAAGTCAGGTTCAGTCTTTGTAATTTGTCCACAGCCTCCTTCCTACTTTGCTCAATCCGTTTTCCAGTTCTAAAACTTCTCTTTTTCTGCGCTTTGCCAGCACACTTCATCATTATCATCCAGCTTTTACCGTTTAAAGTCGTTTATAGTTTTTACTGCTTCATCAGTTTTTTTTTCTTCCATTTTCGGAGAACCAATTCGTAGTTCGGAGTGTTTTTCAGAAACTTCACATTCAAATAAGTCCAGAAGATAGACGTTATATATACACATATAACTGTTGGCGTAGACATGCTGCGAGATTTCAAAATACTGATTGCTAATTCCCAATGATTCGTATGGCAATTCTCATTACAAGATGCGAATGAGTAAATGATGGGGTTTCAATAAATAATTATAATGACTTTTTGGAGAGGCTAAAGTCAAAGGGTAATGAAGTTGTTTGTACATCTGCTAATAATGTGGTGGAATGTAAAAGTTTCCCTGATAACGATGGTGTATATCTCAAGGTTATAATAAGGTTAGTCTGACTGAAAAGTCAAAGTTGACTTGTTGAAGCTGTGACAAAACTGGTTACTTTGAATAGGAGTCGCAAAGTTATTTTTGCTAATAAATGCCAAAGAATCTGACGCGGATACGTTGTTTAAACTTTTACTTTGGTTTCAAAAGTTTTTTTCCGGATACATAACTGTGGGTAACATGTGGTGGGATCATCATCTCGATTGCTCATCATTCGAAATGTCTTCAGAAATTTTCGAAGGGTTTGAACACAGATTGTAATCGTTAACATACATTTGATGTTCTAACATAGTTTTGAAGTCAAAATATAGCTTGTAAAAGATGTAAGGATCTAAGAGTGATGATTTTGGTCATATCTCGAGTTGAATTTTGAGATTTCAAAATCAGAATATGTAATTAAATTTTGAATGAGTATGGTTGTTTTGATTTCTATAAAAGAATATATATTGTTGTGAAAGTAGGGAGTATAATGGATGATTTGCTGAATCAGATTCGAAGAATGTAACATATTATTTGTGAATTTATATATCTCTCGGGTATTACCTACCCGTTAAAAAAAAATTTTACAATTAATATTTTGTACAAAAGAATTTTATTACAGTCTTTATGAAAATATATATATGTATATTTTCTTCAGATGTAACATAGATTTAATGAGTTAATGTTAAATTAAACTCATTTGATTTACGGTTAAAACTAGAATTGAATAATCCCTAAAGGCTTTAAAAAGTACATAACTTTTACGCAGTATTTCTTTAATGACATTGAAATTATGAATCAATACTTCGTTATTTGTTGATGTATGATGTTCGGTTCGTGGAATTCTTGTGAATTTCGCAAAGTACGAATGATGTTATCTAAAAAGTTTCAGGTACATCGATGATGAAAGTGCAAAATCAAATATATACTTGATTTATTATGGATTGGAATTTGTTGAATTGCGACAGAGATTGTAGTTAACGCTGGTTAAGTTGCGGCCGAAGGACGTACATTATTGCATATTTGTAATATGAATTAATCGAGTAGTTAAGATTCACACACAATAGCTTAGCACGAAAAGATTTATTTCAAATATATATATATATATATATATATATATATATATATATATATATATATATATATATATATATATATATATATATATATATACATATAATTTCTTCAGAGGGAATGAGTTAATTCTTCATAACTCGTTGATACAATATACACGTTATTGATTCGTAATGATGTCCACAGTAATTCTTGAACTGACGGAGTTTGTGATGTTATCGGTGTTGTTGATTCGGATGTTGACTGTACTGACGATGCTGGTAACGCTGACGGTACTGTTAATGCTGTTGGTAAAGCAAGTTTAGCTTGTTAATCACACACCATTTCTGTCAGGGTTTCTACTCTTCCTTCTATCATTTTGGTTCGCTTAACTGATTTATGGTTAGGGCTAGATTAGATAATCTCTAAGACTTTAGAGATTACATAATCACCGCGGAATGTTTCTCCAATGAAGTTATGAATTAATACTTCGTCAGTTATTGTTGTTGGTACTCCTTGGTATCTATGGTGCGTATGACGTTGATGCTCGTGGGACAGATTGTGAAGTTGAGGTTTACGACGCGGTTGTGGTTGGAGGTGGTAATGGTACTGTTGGCGTTGATGATGGTAGTACTGGTTATGCTGCTGATGGTGCTGCTGGTGTTTGTAATCTCTGCACCATATTCTCCAAAGCCACTACCCGAGCGCGAAGCTTGTTGACTTCTTCTATTACACCGGGGTGATTGTCGGTTCGGATGAGCGGATAAATAAAATCTAAAATTTGATGTAATATATAATCGTGACGAGATACTCTGGAAATGAGCGAAAACTTGGTATTTTGGACAGGTTCGCCGGTAAGTGCTTTAGGTTCTTCGTCAAGAGGGCAATGTGGTGGATGGAAGGGATCGCCTTCTTCTTGTCTCCAATGATTGAGGAGGCTACGAACCCATCCCCAATTCATCCAGAATAGGTGATGACTGATTGGTTGATCTATTCCGGTCACACTGCTTTCGGAGCTTGAATGGGATTCCATTTCGGAATCTGAGTGACTTGAACTGAGGACGAATTCCATTTCGTACGATTGGATAAAGGATTTTTTTTTTTCGATATGAAATGATTTTGGCTAACGGATGGTATTCTAATTACATAGAATATCTATATATATATATATATATATATATATATATATATATATATATATATATATATATATAGATCAAAAGATTTCGTAGATTACGGAGGACTTTGAGGGATATGTCAGGAAAAGTTTAAAGTAACAGATACGATAAGATATGATTTAGCAGATATGCTAAGATATGAATTTTTGTCTATACACTATTCATGCAATCAATGCAGCAAGACGTGCCTTAGACTAAAAATGATAAGCAGGTAATTTTCTGAGGATGATAAGTAGTTAATTTTTGACACAAAATGATAAGCAAAACTTTTGACATGCAGACACGGTCGAAGTCCAGACTCACTAATGCATCCTATCGACTTATCAGTTATACACACTAATACAGACCTGGTTCGGTAAGACCACCGCTCTGATACCAACTGAAAGGACCCGTTCATATACATTATAAATGATTCACAATTGTTGATTACATTACGAGGTATTTGACCTCTATATGATACATTTTACAAACATTGCATTCGTTTTTAAAAGACAATCTTTCTTTACATCGAAAATTGACAGGCATGCATACCATTTCATAATATCCACTATCCAACTATAAATTGATTTAATAATAATCTTTGATGAACTCAATGACTCGAATGCAACGTTCTTCGAAATATGCTATGAAAGACTCCAAGTAATATCTTTAAAATGAGCAAATGCACAGCGGAAGATTTCTTTAACACCTGAGAATAAACATGCTTTAAAGTGTCAACCAAAAGGTTGGTGAGTTCATTAGTTTATCATAATCATTTATTTCTATCATTTTAATAGATCACAAGAATTTCATTTCCAGTTCTCATAAATATACATCCCATGCATAGAGACAAAAATAATCATTCATATGGTGAACACCTGGTAATCGACATTAACTAGATACATATAAGAATATCCCCTATCATTCCGGGATCCTCCTTCGGACATGATATAAATTTCGAAGTACTAAAGCATCCGGTACTTTGGATGGGGTTTGTTAGGCCCAATAGATCTATCTTTAGGATTCGCATCAATTAGGGTGTCTGTTCCCTAATTCTTAGATTACCAGACTTTAATAAAAAAGGGCATATTCGATTTCTATAATTCAACCATAGAATGTAGTTTCAATTACTTGTGTCTATTTTGTCAAACATTTATAAAAGCGCATGTATTCTCAGTCCCAAAAATATAAAGGGTAAAAAGGCAAATGAAACTCACCATACTGTATTTCGTAGTAAAAATACATATAACGTCATTGAACAAGTGCAAGGTTGGCCTCGAATTCACGAACCAAAATTAATTATATATATTTATGTGTTGGTCAATATTTGTCTAACAAATTAGGTCAAGTCATAGTGTACCACAATCCTAATGCTCGAGACTAATATGCAAAAGTCAACAAAAGTAAATTTGACTCAAAATAATTTCCAAAAATCTATACATGATTAATATATAGTTTAAATATCGTCGTTTTATATTTTTTAAATATTTTTAAAAGATTTATTAGAGTAAATAATATAATTTATTTATTAATAAATAAAATTTTATATTAAATTTATATAATAAAATATACTTTTATATATATTAAGTAATAAAATTTATAGGGTTCATTTAATATTATAAAGATAATATGATAGGTATTATTAAAGTAAGTTATTACACGTAGTAAAATATGTTTGTATCACATATTTATTTGATAAAATAATATCTATAATGATAGTAAGTAAAAGTTGTATTATTTTGTAATAATAATTATTATTATAAAAATATCAATATTTATAATTACTAAGATGACATTATGATAAAACGATAATTCTAATTATGATAACTTTAATATTTACGATAATTTTTAATATTATCTTTAAAATAATAATTCTATTTAAAATAATAATAATGATATTTTATAGTAACAATGACATTTCTATTAAAATGATAGTTTTAATACTAACGATACTTTTAATAATAATAGTAATGATAAAAATAATAAGAACGATAATTTTATCTAAATTAATATCTTATAATATTTTAATTTCATCATGATACTCTTACCCATTATTTCCCAATCGTTTCGTTTAATAGCTTTTAATCGTCTTTTATATCGCGTTCATAATAATGATAATAATAGTAATCAAAATAATTAGGTGTTACAAATATTTGTTTTAATTACACTAATATTAATAATGATAGTTACTATAACATTATTAACGATAATACTAATAATTATCTTAATGATAATATAGTAATAATAATAATAACAATAACAATAACCATTTTTAAATAATGATACATATATTAATAATGATAATAATAATAATAATAATACCAATAATAATAATAATAATACTAATTATAACTTTAACGATAATAACGATAGTAATAAAAAAAATAACAATTTTTAATGATAAATCCCTTTTATTGATAAAGATAATAATAATGATAATAATAAGATAAAACTAGAACGACGATAATAATAATCATTTTTAATAAAAAAATATCAAAAATTCAATTGATTATAACTTCTAATCCGTTAATCGAAACCATTCGATATCTAAAGGAAAAGTTCTTAATTTTTCGCTAGCTTTCCAAGGACATGCATATCTTATACCTTATCTCAACCGCAAGTGTAACTGATTCAAGATTCAACCTAACATGTTTAAGGGCAATATCAAAAGTACAAGCATGCACAATCCTAAATACTCGAGCACTAGTCAGGGATACACTATTAGTATGTAAAAGTTAAATTATGAGTACTCACGTATCAATATTGAGATTCAATATTGCAGGAAAGGTACGTAGACGCAACGAAAATGATAAACACTATATTGACCTCACGAGCATACCCATGAACCATACTCAATCACCTCTATAGCTATAACCCATAATTTCCTTAATCCTATCCCACTCGAAAAACAATTTTGAAATCACTCGGACATCACTCTGTCGTAATATTTTATGTATACTAATAATATCTTGAAATAATACGGGGTAAATATATATATGTAAATCGATTGAGAGAGTTTAGAGAAAAATATTTTCAAGTTTCTATGAAATAATGATACCTATTGAATTCTATTTATAATAGATTTTTGAATTATTAAAGTGAATTATTAAAGTATGAATTATTAAAGTGAATTATTAAAGTATGAATTATTAAAGTGAATTATTAAAGTATGAATTGTTAAAGTGAATTATTAAAGTATGAATTATTAAAGTGAATTATTAAAGTATGAATTATTAAAGTGAATTATTAAAGTTAAAGTAAAGTAAAAGTAAAGTAAAGGTAAAGTTTAATTATAGTAAAAATATAAAACTATGTACGTATAATACGCGTATAAATATATATAATATTAATTTAAATCGTTATATATATTTAATAAAATAAAATATAAATATCGTTATCTTTATCATACTAGTTAAGTAATGAGTTGTCAAAAGTGGTTCTAGATATTTATAAAAGTTATATACGTTTTAATAATAAAGTTCTTTTTAAACTGAAAACATTTTTGTACGTTTGAAACTAAATAGATCAATCGAGTCTTTATGAGATTCAATCTTCCACTATCCTTTGTCTAGTTCTCAATGATTGACAATTTGTTCTTATTTGTAAATCACTTTACCATTTTCCGAATATTATTAAAATGGAAAGATTTCTCAAATCAACGTGGGCCTTTCAACAGAGACTTGTAATCATAATTCAATATATCTGACAATTCAATCATTTGATCTTATCTTCTAATTCTATTGATAAACATTTTGAAACAGATACAATCATATAAAGTATTTAATCTAATATTTTGTTTACATTTCAAGTTATAATATATATACACATATACATATATAATCATATTCGTTTAATGGTTCGTGAATCGTTGGAACTTGGTCGAGGTTGAATGAATGTATGAACATAGTTTAAAATTCTTGAAATTTAACTTAACAAATATTGCTTATCGTGTCGGAAACATATAAAGATTAAAGTTTAAATTTGGTTGGAAATTTCCGGGTTGTCACAGTACCTACCCGTTAAAGAAATTTCGTCCCGAAATTTGAGTGGAAAGGTCGTGAATGATAATAAGTATGTTTTCATGATGCATACGGGCTGAAAATTATAGTTTTATCATCAGCGAATAATTTGGATAAACAATCCATTTATATGAAGAGTACGAATGAAGCTAACATAGAAGAGTGAAATGAGTAAGTGTAGATTCATCTTATCATTTGACGTAGATATGATTGATTCCCAGATTTCAAGGGATTTGAAGAAAATCTTCTTAATAAGATTTGACTCTCCGATAATCAAGGGAATTAGGATCCGCTTTAAATGCGATCGTCCATTTTAATTGTTCTGTCGGAGATTTTTTTATAAATTCACCTCATTCATTTCCTTACAACTCACACCTTCTGTTGATGCATTTTATGCAAGTCCCTAGACATCTACCAACGTCCATTGCAGGTACAACAGTTTACAGGCCACCATGATTTCTCGTTATTATCCTATCCGTGTTTGTATGTGGTTACATGAACTGCAGGAACGAGATTTAGATGTTTGACTATGTTAGACTTAGTCAGACATACGAGTGAAGCCTCACTAGTACGACTGACATGCTCATACGCACGGTTGATGCTGAGCTAAGTCACAATTACAACCTAAATGAGAAGACACGAGTGAGTGATCACCAGTACGGCTGATGAAGCCAACTCGTACGTATGATGAATGAATCGTATGGGTGAGTCAACAGCAGGGGTATATAAAGTTTTATGTTCTTCATTTTAGGTTAAGCCTCTCATTTGTTACACACACTCAGATCTAGTGAGCTCCTCTGATTCTCTCTCAGTCCAAATCACCCAGGTGGTGAATAATAGCTCTAGGTGTTGATCTAATCACACTTGATTTAGTTGTGGTTTGACTAAATTAATCAAAAAAAACTTAACCTATTCACTAGAGGGTTTGATTCACTTATTCCGCCATTGTGTGAGTTAAATCTGTTGATTTCTAAGTTCCTAGTCATGTTTCATCACCTTCTATTCTTTCCCCCTCAACTCATATTTTAAAGTATTCATCAATATGCTCCATCCAGTTCTGATTCTCGATATACTTCTAACTTTCATATCGGTCATTTTTCATCTACCGCCGGAAGAATCTATTTACTTCTACTATACTCTTGGGTTTATAGTGTTTCTAGTTCTCCCGTGTCTTTATATTGCTATATGCATCGATATATATGGTTTATGATTTCTGGTTTATCGTTGGGCTTTATATGTTCCCTTATATTTCAAAGTCTCTGCTTCTGTCTTCTATAATCATTATCATTCACAGTTAATGCTCTCTTTTATTTGCTGTAATTTATACCCCAATTTCTATTTCAGAGTTTTGTCCTTTCGTTTCTTCTTCTTGCGATTAAGCACCGCTTGTAATGGTCCAGAATTCACAGATATGAATTTCGGAATGAACATTGTTAATGTTCTAGTGTGATGGCACGATCTTGACTTGTCAAATTACTACAATACCTTAGAAAAGGCCGAATCATCAAGAAATATTTTCTTGATATTTTAGAGGTTAAATAGAATACAAGAGTCGTATAACATGGCACATGACGATGTTATGATCTGTGAATCATCACGTTCCATTTAGAAACTCAGCATTACTTACTGTAATATAATCATGTTGATCAAGTGTCATTATATTATACTAATTCATGCTTCAGTTCCCAACACTACTTCAAAATATTCCTATTTTAAACTTGAATGTTTCAGAATTTAGAAACTAAAATAGTTTCTTTTATGATGTAATACAGATAGCGCGAAGAGGTAAATGATTTCAAATAAGAAAAATTAAGAAAATATCTTCAGAAATATGGAGGATATTTATAATGAAAGATATGATGATATTTTAGAATTTCTAATATCAGAGGATGATGAAGAATATTGTCCGCAGGGGTTTAGAGTCAGGAGCAAGGTATTCTCAGCAGGTACTGAATCATTTGGATCCTTTGAAGTCAGGTTCAGTCTTTGTAATTTGTCCACAGCCTCCTTCCTACTTTGCTCAATCCGTATTCCAGTTCTAAAACTTCACTTTTTCTGCGCTTTGCCAGCACACTTCATCATTATCATCCAGCTTTTACCGTTTAAAGTCGTTTATAGTTTTTGCTGCTTCATCAGTATTTTTTTTCCATTTTCGGAGAACCAATTCGTAGTTCAGAGTGTTTTTCAGAAACTTCACATTCAAATTAAGTCCAGAAGATAGACGTTATATATACACATATAACTGTTGGCGTTGACTTGCTGCGAGATTTCAAAATACTGATTGCTAATTCCCAATGATTCGTATGGCAATTCTCATTACAAGATGCGAATGAGTAAATGATGGGGTTTCAATAAATAATTATAATGACTTTTTGGAGAGGCTAAAGTCAAAGGGTAATGAAGTTGTTGGTACATCTGCTAATAACGTAGTGGAATGTAAAAGGTTCCCTGATAACGATGGTGTATATCTCAAGGTTATAATAAGGTTAGTCTGACTGAAAAGTCAAAGTTGACTTGTTGAAGCTGCGACAAAACTGGCTACTTTGAATAGGAGTCGCAAAGTTATTTTTGCTAATAAATGCCAAAGAATCTGACGCGGATACGTTGTTTAAACTTTTACTTTGGTTTCAAAAGTTTTTTTCGGATACATAACTGTGGGTAACATGTGGTGGGATCATCATCTCGATTGCTCATCATTCGAAATGTCTTTAGAAATTTTCGAAGGGTTTGAACACAGATTGTAATCGTTAACATACATTTAATGTTCTAACATAGTTTTGAAGTCAAAATATAGCTTGTAAAAGATGTAAGGATCTAAGAGTGATGATTTTGGTCATATCTCGAGTTAAATTTTGAGATTTCAAAATCAGAATATGTAATTAAATTTTGAATGAGTATGGTTGTTTTGATTTCTATAAAAGAATATATATTGTTGTGAAAGTAGGGAGTATAATGGATGATTTGCTGAATCAGATTCGAAGAATGTAACATATTATTTGTGAATTTATATATCTCTCGGGTATTACCTACCCGTTAAAAAAAATTTTACAATTAATATTTTGTACAAAAGAATTTTATTACAGTCTTTATGAAAATATATATATGTGTATTTTCTTCAGATGTAACATAGATTTAATGAGTTAATGTTAAATTAAACTCATTTGATATACGGTTGAAACTAGAATTGAATAATCCCTAAAGGCTTTAAAAAGTACATAACTTTTACGCAGTATTTCTTTAATGACATTGAAATTATGAATCAATACTTCGTTATTTGTTGATGTATGATGTTCGGTTCATGGAATTCTTGTGAATTTCGCAAAGTACGAATGATGTTATCTGAAAAGTTTCGGGTACATCGATGATGAAAGTTTAAAATCAAATATATACTTGATTTATTATGAATTGGAATTTGTTGAATTGCGACAGAGATTGTAGTTAACCTTACTTACAACCTTGCCTACAACCTTACTTTGGGCCTTCCGATCGACGGCCATCATCAAAGGTGGACTTAATCACTTAGCCACCCCACCGACATCATCATGTTGGCCAGGGTTATTCACGGTAGTCGGACCAGAGAGCTAAGTTCTAAGATCCTTAAACCTCTTTAAATGTATTGAGCATGCATATTGACCTCTTGGAAAATATAGGCATGATCAAGTGGTGCTTTCATTGAGAGCCGAACTAATTCAAGACATATTTAATTGTTTTTTCTTTTAAAGTTTTGAATTGTAAGGCTCATTATTCACAAAAAAATTTGAATTTTTTGTTTCTTTAACAGAATCATGACTTCCGGGGAATCATCGGAACGTACTCAAACGGATAACCAGAACACGTCGTCTGTTAATCAGCAGATGCAAGCTATGACTTTGGGGGCAGGTTACACGCCTTACCCTCCACCTACGGCCGGTGAACCTTTTCAGAGGTATAAGCTGATATACCCGGACTGAATAACACCACCAAGGGCAAATTCGCCAGTTACAACTACACGGCTAGACTTTTCCGCAGTGGATCCAAGGGTTATCTCTGTAGGAGCTGGCGAAGAAACTGTAGGGCTGCATGTAGTATTTTGAGGCCAGATGCCTATTTAGAGTACTACGATTTCAATCCCTCTGCAAATGCAGAGTGGTCAGCAAAATGCATCGCTTACACCGTTGCAGCCTTGGCAGCCACTGCGTCCAGTTTCACAGTTTTTAACCCCTGCGGATGCGCAGGCGTTACTTAATAGTTAGGGATTCGGTGTCATTCCAGACGCAGCATTGGACACCGCAAACTGCAGAACAACAAAGCACTGCGCATACAGTAGGCCTTTTAGCAGCATACCCGCATGTCTCGCAAATGTCTGCTCCATAGGTGTAGGCTCCTTTTCATCAACCTGTATACTCTGCGCCGTCAGGGCTCCCATCTTTCCCAATACAGCAGCCTTGGCCATATGCGCAGACGTCAGGGCAATCTTGGCAAAACATTCAGGGGCAGGCAAACCTTGCGAGCCAGTTCATGCAAGCTGCACCTCCTGATTATGTAATCTTTAATGTTTTAGAGATTATGTACTCTAGTTCTAACCGTAAATCATATGAGTTTTATATCATATTAACTCATTAAATCCATGATTACATCTGAAGAAAGTATATATGTAAGTATATTTTCATAAAGATTGTAAATGTAATTAAAAATTCTTTTGTACAAACTGTTAATCGTGAAAATATTTTAACGGGTAGGTAATACCCGAGAAATATTTAGATTTCACATTAATAAGTTACACTGTACACTCTTCTGTTCTGATTCAGCAGTCATTAACAATACTGCTCAAATCCGCACATATACGTATCCGTTCACCAAAGAACAACTATTTTCATTCAAATTCGGTTTCATATTCGGATTTTGACCGATCAGAATCCAAATCAAGATTTGACAAGTGGCATAATGAAGAAAATAATGGACTAAATAAAAAAGATTAGAAACAAATTAATTAATTAAACCTATACTAACCAAATCCTAGCTAACTGTTCCTATACCCGATATGACTAATTCCTTGTTACATTTTATTTATTGTCATTTTAATTATCGCAATTTATTTATCACAATTTTAATACTCGCAATTTTATTTATCGTCATTTAAATACTGTTATTTATTTTACACACTTTAAATATCGTCATTTAAATACTGTCATAATATACTAGTCTTGGTTAATCCCGAAACAATATAATATAACCTTGATTAACTAGATTATATATTGAACTATTGGACTATTGGACTACTAACATTGAACTACTAACCTTGGACAATTAAAAAGTATTAAAAGATTAGGAAATATTAATTATAACACATTTTGATTTAAAATATCGTTAATAAGTTACATCTTCTATAGTTAAACATTTCTTCAAGTTTGTCACTTGATTTCATCTTAAACAATCATATATATCTTGACGATTACAACCTGCGTTCAAACCTTTCGAAATTTTTGAAAACACCTCAGATTGATAACCAATGATTCAGATAAGTTAATATAGAGAATGCTGATGAAGCAGCAAATGCTATAGATGGTCTTCATGGCCAGAAGCTTAATAATAAAGAATAGTGTGTTGGAAAAGCTCAGAAAAGAAACTGAAGAACGGATTTAGCAAACCCTGAAGGAGTCTATGGACAAATCACAAAGACTAAACTTGTACTTAATGAATCCAGATGATTCAGTATCTCCTGAAACCTTTAAACTAATATCTTGCTCCTACTTATTCTAAATCCTTGCAGACAAATTTCTTCATCATCTTCTGATCTTAAATATTTTAAATTCTAAGATATCATCTTATCTTTTGTTATAAATATCTTCGATATTTCTGAAGATATCTTCATAAATATCTTTGTCCGAAATTATCTATCTCCTCGTGCTATCTATGTTACATCATAAAAGAAACTGTTTTAGTTTCTATCCTTCTATAAAATTTGAGTTTAAATTATGAATGATTTATGGAGAAGTGTTGGGAGTTGAAGCATGAGTTTGTATAATGTAATGATGCCCGTCCAACGTGATTATATTACAGTAAGTCATGCTGAATTTCTAATGAAATGTGATGATGGTTCACAGATCTTACCCTCATCATGTACCATGTTACATAACTCTTTCATTCTACTTAACCTCTAAATATATCAAGAAAATATTTCTTGATAGTTCTATCTTTCCCGAATCTTCTGGTAATTTAACAAGTCAGATCGTGCTATTACAAATTCTTTCTTAGAACATTAGTCATGTTCATTCGAAATTCAAAGGTTGAATCTACAAATCCGAGACGTCTAAATCGCTTTACTTAAAGTCGGGAAGAAAAACAAAAGCATGGAACTTCGAAATAAAAGGGAAAATATAAAGCTCGATAACAGCACATAAATTACAAACCGTGTATATCAATGCGTATAGCAATATAAAGACACAGGAGAATTAAAAATACTATAACCCCAAGGTAATCATAGAAGTAAACAGATTTCTCCAGTGGGAGTTGGAATAGAAGGATGATTGTTACGATAGTCAGAATGAGGTCAAGAATCAGAACTGGATTGAGCATTTCCACAAATCTTTGGAAAAAAAATTGAGGAAGAAAGTAGAGGAGTGGTGAAAATAATGGAATGAAAGAGGTTAATTTATAGGGAAATGTCAGACATAGCAATCGAGGCGGATTACCGCAATTAATTAAAGAGGATCCTAATTTCCTTACTTACCGAAAAATTAAATCTTATACAGATTTCGAAGATTTTCTTTAAATCCCTTGAATTTCAGAAATCCATCGTGACTACATCAAAAGTTAAATCTCTATCTCAATCTTTTGCGACAGCTTCACTCGTACGCTTCACATAATCAAATCGTTTTACCCATATTACTCAATGATGATAAAACTCTATTTATCAACTTATATTCGTCATGAAAACATTTTTATTGTTAGCCATGACAACCTCAATCAAATTTTGGGACGAAATTTCTTTAACAGGTAGGTACTGTCATGACCCGGAAAATTTTGACTAATTTTGAACCAAACTCACGATACGATTTCATAATTCTGACATGTTAAGCAAAGTCTGTTAGGTTGAGTCTCAAAAATTTTGAACTGTTTCAATTACCTTCGACTGTTCTCGACGATTCACGAACAACTATTTGTAAATAGATACATATATATTTAAAAATATAAATATATATATTAATTCAAAATATAATTTGAAATATTATATTATTTAGTTATTAGAATTAATTTTGTAAAATAAAATAAAATAAGATATAATAAAATTTATTATTAAAATGAATCTATATATAGATATAAAAGTTTATTGAATATATTTATTAATTACTTTTAATACTCATTAGAAGTTTCGATTATTATTTAGACAAGTTTAATACGAACTTATATGATTTTAAAATAAACAATGATCCAAAAACGAGTGATACAAACTATAGACTTATTAGAAATGTATTTAGGATATAATTATTAAATTTTAGAACTTTTTATATTTTACTTGGGATCGAGTGCGGACAGTGATTTATTTTTTTATTTAATAATTTTAAACAATTAATGACCGTTTTTATAAAATAATGGTTAGAATAAATATTTATTTTAAGATTTTTAGGATGACCTTTATCCGCCACTGATGATCAACGGAGCACGAATTTCAATCTGTGAATGGAATAGTAGACGACGGCTAACAATTCGCACGTTTATATTTTAAACTATATTATATTTAAAACCATGTGCATAATTGATTGAATCCATTCGTAACTTGATCATTTGATTGAGAAGATTACTATTTGAATACTGTGCGCTTTTGCTCTTTTCAAACCACTTACGGACTCCATACAAAGTATGATTATATATATATATATTATTATTATTAATTTTACCTATATCTAATGTTCTATATATATATAGACAACGAGTAAACTGAATCATTCTCTTTTCCTTCTTGCAATTGTCGATCAAAAACAAACATGACGGGACCCGACTGCATCACACACTAAACTAACATATTCTCCTCTTCTTTCCTTTGGTTAATGGACAAACAAAAATTACAAAACGATCACTATTAATCTTTTGAATTCTTATTATCATATTTATTACTTTATCATATATGTTTCTATATCTATATTTATATGTATATCCACATGCTTAGACATAATACAAACCTTCACGACACCCATATCACCACTTTAATTCTGCTTCGGTCGATGAAACTCTCACCACTTCATCACCATTTGGGAACCATCGACCATCATAAACCACTACAACATTGAATGAACGCCACCTTCCGTTTCTATAAACCGAGAACCAAAGATCACCACCACCCTCGACTATAACATACAAAACCACCTCCGTTACCTCCATCACCACCCTAACCACCCATAAAACACCGACAACCATCACCATAGTAAACTGTTACTTTGATCGAAACCCAACAAGAAACCGCCACCACCTCTAATCTTAAAACTCACCACCATCCTGAATACACCACTTGATTCCTCCTGCAACTATCACCGTCCACCATCAAGATCCTCCATCTCTCTCTCTCTATTCATGATCAACGAACCACCATAAACCCATTAAAATACCACCTACTACAGCAGCTATTTCCTTCTTTCTGTTCTCGTCGACTACTACAGCTGCTACGTATGTTTTCCTGTCTTGATTACTTCTACTTGATTATGGTTTATAGAACACCCACTCAATAGCGAAAATGATGATGTTATGCTATTAAAAAGATGAGTGAGTGATATTATTTCTTTTTATTCCTAGTTGAAACCAAACCCCACCAAATGTTAAGATGGGTAGGACAATTTACAAGTTGTTGGTCGGTGATATGGAGTAATGAGTGAGCTGGACGAATTTTTTTTGTATATTTGATTTAGCTGGAAGGATCTAAACAAACTGCCATTTGAAAATTTGGGCCGTAATTCTAATAGCAGTAATCATTGAGCCGTAATACTAATTTGTGAATTGGGTCGAGAAATTTCTTGGATGGTTGGGCCATAATGATCCAATTTGTTTGGGCCATGATGATTCAATTAGGCCGAAGGAATTAGATGATGATGAAGTAGATTATCTATGACCAAATGATGCTAAGGATGTTGATTGATCGAGCACACCACATGGTTGATTTTTAAGGGTGTTTATTAAGACAACAAGTATTACAAGTTAAAAGAATTAAATGAGGGATTAATTGAAAAACAGTCGATCAGTTAAATGGTTTTGGTGGGTGGTTGTTAAGCGAGAGGTCGTGGGTTAGAGACCGGCAGAGGTGTTTTTTTTTTAAGGCTTATTACCTTAACGTAGCCTTTCTATTATTATTATTATTATTATTATTATTATTATTATTATTATTATTATTATTATTATTATTATTATTATTATTATTATTATTATTATTATTATTATTATTATTATTATTATTATTATTATTATTATTATTATTATTATTATTATTACAAAATTACAAAATGATATAACTTTTTTTTCATTATTATTATTAATATTATCTTATCAAATAAATACTTATATACAAGTATATATATATATATATATATATATATATATATATATATATATATATATATATATATATATATATATATAACAATTAAAATAATATATTTACTAAAATCAATATATAACTTGTTCGATTATGATTATATGTTTTAATATATATAAATGATATAGGTTTGTGAATCCGAGGCCAACCCTGCATTGTTCAGTATCGTCGTATGCATATTTTTACTACAAAATATCGTATTGTGAGTTTTATTTGCTCCCTCTTTAAATGCTTTTGCAATATATATATTTTTGGGACTGAGAATACATGCGCTGCTTTATAAATGTTTAACTAAATAGACACAAGTATTTAAAACTACGTTCTACGATTGGATTATTATACCAGATATCGCCCTTTTAGCTTGGTAGCTTAAGAATTAGGGAACTGGCCCTAATTGACACGAATCCTAAAAATAGATAATGGGCACTAACAAGCCCAAGTCAGAGAATTTGAACTGCTTTAGTACTTCGATTTTATTGATACAGATGAGAGGATTCTGTTTTGGGGATATTCTAGATGCATTTTGTTAATGTCGGTTACCAGGTGTTTAATTCGTATGAATGGATTTTTAGCAGTGAGCAGACCTGCACCTTATTTATGAATTTGAAATCTTGTGTTCTATTAAAATTATTGAAATGATTATTATGATAAATCTATGAACTCACCAACCTTTTGGTTGACACTTTTAAGCATGTTTATTCTCAGGTATGAAAGAAATCTTCCGTTGTGCATTTGGTCATTTTAAAGATATTACTTGGAGTCGATCATCGCAATGGGACCAAATGTTGAAGACTTCGTCTAGGTGGATTAGGACGGGTCGCTTCATGTTTCGAAGCTTTTCGCACTAGTGATACTGGTGACTGGATTACTGTCCAAAAGCGAAAAAGTAGGAGAGGTGCTCCTTCTCCTGTTTATTGCTTTGCTCCCCAATTTCCTGATGTTCGAAACTGGAAGTGTTCTTTTATCTTTTTGAAAAATTCTTTCTTGTTTCCGAAAGATTATCCCTATGTTTCTGATCCTGAAAGGGCATTTGTTCCTAAAGAATACAAAGATCCCATTCCTTTCATATCTAAAGATGATGCTTTGTTTAGGAGGATCTGCAACCACCCCGTCATTCCTTCTACTTACCCAGATGCTATACTTTTTAAGTTAGCACCTGGATGGGAAGAGGGTTCTGCCAATCCTGTGTTCTTGTATGGGGAGCAGGGTATGTTTCGTTTATTTTTTTGGATATAATTGGTTACCTTTCTAACTTCTTACATTTATCTGCTGTGTCTTTTACAGAAATGTTTTTGAGAAATGTTGTCAAAGCCCAAGGGTTGAAGGAGTATACTGTTGCTGTCCAAGCTAGGTCGACTGTTGTTAAGGATGTTGGGTCTCTTATATGCTCAGGTTTCATGGAGATATCGAGCAAACCAAGGACTGATCATGGTGAAGTGTGTTCATCGAAGGTGAATAGTAAGGAAAAATCGAAGCAATTGAAGCTCCCATTGATGTGGATAACCAAGATGACCAGCCTATTGCTTCTCTGGCGACAGGCATTGGGACCAGGGTGGCACAACGCTACAAAGCTAAAGGTGTGATGAAACGAAAGGCCCATCCTGATATTTCTTCTGTGAAAAAGCAAAAGTTTGGTCAACTTCGGGATGAAGCGAGTGATGACATTGTTGCTGCTAACCCTTTGTTCGGTATGTTTTGCTTCGTTTTCCTCTTAGTTAGTCACTTCTTTTTATTTATTATTTATTGCTTTGTTTGTTTCTTTACAGATCTACCTGTGTATTCTGAAGTTCCTGCTCTGAGGAATTGTTTCGATCTTATTGACAGTCTCGTTCCTGATAACTGGGGAAACTCTTTTGTTGATGACATGAAGAGTTTCCATGATGCCTTTTCTGTTATCAATTTTCAGGCTGCTTCTATGGGTCATATTGCTTCCTCCCTTTTGCAGAAGCGCAATGCAGAGTTCGAGTTTTTGAGAGAGCGTCATGTTTCCATGAGTAAGAGGGTTAAGAAGCTTGAGAAGGAGATACTGATAGCTCCTAGATATGAAGAGGAATTGAAAGCTACTCGTGATGAGATAACAGGTTTGCAGAAGCAGGTGAAGTTAGGCGAGGTTCAGAAGTTGGCCATTGCTGATGAGTTGAAAGACTACAAGAAGCGCTGTGAAGAGTTGAAGTCTGATTACACCCAAGTTGTTTCTCAGGTTATTCCTCATGCTTGTCACCAATTACTAAAGAGTGCAGATTTTGGGCAACTTTTTGGTGATGTGCTGTTGGCCTCGAAAGTTCAGGCTAGGTGTGATTTGATAAGGGATTTGGCATCAAAAGAGGTTGTGCAGCTTGCTGACTTTGCTGATTATACGGATCAGGGAAAGGCAATGGTTGATTCTGCTTTTGATGAGCTCGAGCAAGCTGAATTTGATTATGTTAAGACTATCTCAGCCAAGGTGGATGCCAAACCTTGTGATCTTTTGAAGACGCGTGCTACTGTTGTTCTTGCGATTCATGACGATGATGAAGAAACTCACTTGGAGGTTCCTGAAGCTATGAGAGAATTGGGAAAGGTTGATGCCCCTGTCAATTAGCTGTTATGTGTAATTGTTTAAGAACAATTATCATCTTTTATGGTTTGGCTTAGGTGCCTGGGCTCTGTTGCCCCTTTTTATTTGAACAATGGTCATGTATGTTATAACTGATGAAACATGACTAGGAACTTCGAAATCAACAGGTTTAATTCACACAAAGGCGAAATTAGTGAATCAAACCATTCTAGTGAATATTGTGCTTTTTGTAATTAATTTAGTTAAACCACAATAATGGATTGTGTGATTAGATTAACACCTAGAGCTATTATTCACCTCTTGAGTGATTTGGGTTGAGAGAGAATCGGATAAGGCTACCAGATCTGAGTGATGTGTGTGTAATGAGAGGCTTAACCTAAAATGAAGAACATAACACTTAAATACCCCTGCTGTTGAGTCAACCGCGCGAGTCAGCTGTCACTCCTACGAGTGATCTATCTCAGCCGTGCAGGTGATCACTCAATCATGTATGTATACTCAGATTAGATTTGTGACCCAGCTCAGCTCAACCGTGCGTATGAGCTTGTCAGCCGTACGAGTGAGACTTCACTCGTACGTCTGATAAAGTCTAAATATGTCAGACATCCTTATCGCGTTCCTGCAGTACCTATAACCACATATAAACACAGATAGGATAATAATGAGCGATCATGGTAGCCCATAAACTGAAGTACTGTTCACAAACGTAAGCTAGATGTCTAGGGACTTACATAAAATGCATCAACAACTCCCCCTAAGACCTAGAACATCGATTACAATAAAGTAAACGTTCGTGAAATACATAAAAGTCCAAAAGTAACATCAGTTTAACATCAATTACATATCCAGATTCTCTCTCTCTCTCTCTCTCTCTCTCTCTCTCGCATAAATACATCATCAAAAACAAAAATAAAAACTAGCAATACAGTATCCGACAGGATTCAGTTGGCCTGAGCTTAGTTTGAGCTTTGAGCATCACTTTCTCTGTTGAGGTATGCATAGTAGACATCTATCACACGTTGATATCTCATAGCTTCCTCTTGTTTATCATCTCTGAACGTAATGTGATGGCGGTGAAGTGTCTCCACATCAAATCTCCACAAGTTTCTCAGCCACATAGGATCTAGAATCCTCACATTGTCAAACTGTATGCTTCCATCTTCTATCTCAATTGCAGTCAGGATCACTGCTTCTTCCGACAATTCATCATAGAACCACCATCTGAAGTTTTTACATATATCCTTGGGTAAGGGCATCAATGGAGTTGTTTCATGTACTTGGCTGGACGAAACTTAACAACGCGAACAGGTCCACCTTTTGAATTTTACTTTGTTGGGTGTATGGAAAACCTGGCGGCTGTTGACTTAAAGATATCCCATTTCCCTGTCTTGTACTCATATCTGAGTTTTCTCTGAAACAACCTGGAAAGGTCACTTTCTTCAGCGTTCAACATCTTGGAATACTTCTTGGTTCTCTTTCCCTTTTCATAGAAACTGACAAATTTTGGCTCGAGTTCTGGCTTATTCATCTGATCAGGGTTAACAACGTTCTGTTTCCACAAACTCTGATGGACCTCGTCTTCTTCGACATTTCTGTTAACTTTAACCCTATCACGTTCGAACCACTTATTAATCTCATTCCATACCTCGGCTTTAGCTTGCTCGGCTCGGAGTTTCTTCTTCTTCAGCTCAGTCTCTTTTCTTTCTTTCTCAATGAGCTGTTTCTCATGTTGGATTCTCTTATTCCTTTCCATTAACACATCAACTTCCTTGATTTGCTCCTTGTATACCTTCCTCGCCTCTTCTAATTCATTCAACCTCTTTGTTTTCACCTCACTACTCAAAGTGAAAAATTCACTTAAAGTATTGAGTGACGGATTCGAGTAGGGCTCGAGCGAAGGCATAACAATGTCAACTTCTTCTTCTTCTTCATCTTCATTCTCAGATTCTGTCACCAATTCATCTTCAGATTAAACAATCACATCCTCTTTCACATTATCCTTACCAACAGAATCTTCACTCTTTTCATCCGCAAACAAATTATCAAAATCACTTAAGTCAATATTTTGGATTGATTCGGGAGGGACATTAGCAGCTGGCTCTAGCGTCCTTCATGAAACTGAAAGGTTGTCTCTGAGCTTGTTGTTTAGAACCTCCCTGAGATGACCTCTGAGATGAGTCATAATTGTGTTTAGTTCTCTTCTCCGTCTTCTTGGGCTGTTCGAAAGTCATCGGTCCTTTACCTTTCCCCTTCCTTTGAATCAAACTAACATCTTCCTCAGTTGCTTCATCATCATCACCATCATTAACATCAACATTGATATTATTTCCTCCTTAAGCTTCACCAGTTGCTCTTTGATTATCACCTCCACCTTCCTCCTCATCAGTAACTTCATAGTTAGAGTCGGAATCATCATTTCTCCAAGCATTACCAGCTGGACATCGATAATTCTTCTTGATGAGATGGCAAACAAGCTTTCTGTTAAAATCAGGTTTCAACCCTCGTTTCTTGTTTCCTCCATTCTCAGAAAAGTTATCGGATTCATTGGTTTAAGGTGAATTATATCCTCTTCAAGCTTTGGTAAATCTGGTGCAGCGTCATCTATATTCATTTGAAGAAAATGAGCATAGATAAGATATCTCTGAGTAGAACTGAAAAGATTCACTTTGAAGTACTAGAAGACGAATCCTGAGAAATCGTATGGAGCCCTTAGGACAAGTGCCACAAACATACTCTGCACTTTCTCGTTCAATTTATCAAACCCAGCTTTGCGTCCACTCAAACAATGCATGATCACATGAGCAAGATATCGAAACTGTGGGGGCAAAAGTGTCTTCATCAGTTTAGACTTACCAGGAATGTAGCCAGAATAGGCGCATCTCTTAAAGCATCTGATGTTATGCGAGGTGTATACGAAATAGTTATATTTTTATTGCGAAATACTATTAAATATGATACAATTTTATACAAGTTATTTATTTATTTATAGAGTGGATATACCTAAACCTTGCTACAACACTATAGGCAGTGTACCTAATCGTAAAGTAGTGTAATTTTTAGTAACTCCGGTTCGTTCCACAGGGATACAACTAAATTTAACGCTATATTTATTTTAAACTATATTTGTATAAATATATATATATATATATATATATATATATATATATATATATATATATATATATATATATATATATATATATATAAGTAGTATTATTATTATAAAAAGGGGGTTTTACCGTTTAATGACTGGTTTGTCGATTTTATGTCTTAAGTCGCAATTAAAACCTAATGTAAAATATTAAATATAAATACAACTTAATTTAAAGCGTAAATTAAATGACGATAAATAAAAAATATGATAATTAAAAGTACGATAATTAAAAGTGCAATAAATAAAATGACAGTAAATAAAAGTGCGATGAGATATAAAATAAAGGAATTATGCTTATTTAAACTTCCGTAATCATGATGTTCGACGTGTTGATTTTAGTTTATTACCATGGGTTAATTGTCCTTTGTCCTGGATTATTCGATACGTCCATATGGTTTTTTGTCCATAACCGTCCATCAGTCATAAATATAAAGTGCGAGTGTCCTCGTCAAATTATCCTTATACCCGAAGTCAAATATTCCAACTAATTGGGGACTTAAACTGTAATAAGGTTTTAATACATTGTTAATGATTACACCAGGTTATCGACTGTGTGCAATCCAAGGTTTTAATACTTTATTATCAATTACACCAAGTGTCCTTGTATGTAATCCACCCCTGTTTTTATGAGTCCATTGACTATTAATCCATCTCCGTGTCTGGTCAAATGAATGATTATTAGTATTTATAAATATCCAGCCCATCGTGTCCGATCGAGTGTATATGGTTATTTATAATTACCTCAAATTGTAAATCTCTATATTAAATTAACGAACTATCATTCAGTTAAACAAATATAAAGCCCATTAATAGCCCATAGTCCAATTTCCATAAGTGTCGGTCTTTTGTTCAAACCCCAATTATGGTACAAAGCCCAATAACCCCGTCTTTAATATTTAGTCCAACATCATGATTATTTCGGCTTAAATAAGCATAATAATAATTTAGCTACGAGACATTAATTTAAAAAGGTTGAACATAACTTACAATGAGTATTAATAGCGTAGCGTTACACAGACAGAGTTTCGACTTACAAACTTAAAACATTCGCTAACATAACCTTATTATTATTAAACTTAAATTAAAATTATAATTATAAAATATAAATATATATATATATATATATATATATATATATATATATATATATATATATATATATATATATATATATATATATATATATATATATATATATATATCGTAAATGTTGAGAGAAAGGAAAAGAAAAAGGTGTGTTTGATCGAGCAGAATTCGTTGCCTTTTATAGGCCTACGTTGAACTATACATCTCCGCGAGTGCGGCATTTTTCTGCTTCATAGTTACGCAGTCGTGAAGCTTTGGATTCTAGCTCATCTCTTTGAGTTAAACGTGGGCTGCTTATAAATATAATATATAATAATATATATAATTAATTATATATTATATTATATTCTCGTGCATAGTTGACTTGTAATTTTTGGTCCGTTGCATCACGTGCTGAAAGTTGGTTCATGTCTCGGTTCCAGATTTTCGAACGCCTTTTCGTACGATTTAATATCTTGTACTTTGCGTTTCACGGCTTGTACTCTTGTAATTTTTAGACGTTTCTCATCAATAATTTGAACCACTTGGATTATACTTTGTACTTTTTAGCTTTTTGATCATTTGCGTCTTCAAATCGTTGAATCTGTCTTTTGTCTTCACCTTTTATTAATTAAACGAATATAACTTGTAAATAGAACAACTGCAACTAAAAGCTTGTCTTTCTTGAAGGATAATGCTATGAAATATATGTTCGTTTTTAGCATTATCAAATATTCCCTCACTTGAGCGTTGCTTGTCCTCAAGCAATATAGATCTTGAATAAAACTTTACTAGAATCACATCTTTATTCTTCACACTTTGTACATCAGTGATTTCAATACGGCGGTATGAACAATGATGGTAACGATGTGGTTTACAGTATCACATGACTATAAAAATTTAGATCCGTTAGGAAATTGGATCTTTATGAAAACATTTGATCTTTTGAAAATTCAATCTAGTTTTTACCCTAGATAAGTTTTCCAGAATAACCCTTCACCGGTGTTTGCAAAATGTTTTTGTGGGTTTTGTGGGTTTTGTGGGTTTCAGATTTGAAAATTTTAGCTCAAAATTTGTGGTTTTGTGTCACCCACTTGCCAACCTTGTATTAGGAAAGCAACACGTCCAGTATACTTGTTCCGTATATTACCTTTCGGTAAACTACCATCCGGTTGTAAAGGAAAGCGTTGAACAAGCAACTGTTAAGGCAATGTCTAATGACATGCAGATGTTCATGGTCCACAACGTGTCGGATGCAATTACTATCCTTTGTAGGAGCAATAGTAAAGATCACCCTATAATTTTTCGGTCTGGCACAAGGTCCTGTCTTCGACCATGCTATGCAACCACTGTTCTTACGGTTGATACCTGATTTGGTTCAGGTGACCTAATGAATTTCGGTGAATTCTTAGGATTTTACGTTCAATGGTAATGAACGCATTGAAAATAGGTTTTCAGAAAACAAATCGGTTTTAATTTTGATCGAAATATTTTCTCGTTCAAGCTCGAGTTTAGATATCATTGAATTCCATGAGTTTGTAATTCTCAATCTTTAAAGTCAATCTCAAGGATTGAGTAATATCAGGCTTAAATGCTGATTTTTAATCTTTAAGGAGATTATCCTTTCTGGGGGTCTGATTCATTAGTCTTATAAGCTAATTTGCACGGTTCCCTCCCCATTTTACGAGACAGATCCTCTCATGGTTAGGATAAGTCTGACCACTTGGCGACCCTGTTTGATGCTGAGGTCCGTGGATTTTCAGCTGATTTTCGAGAAAACTTTTCAAGATTTTCGTAAACTCTACAACTGGTCTGGACGACAACTTCCTGACCTAAATCAAGAAGCGCGTGTCTTTTTCTCGGAAGACTTTACTTCCTTTTAAATCAAGTGGCACATTTCTTTCAAATATATTATAAAAAATGGGCAAAACTGATTAAATTGTTCAAAACAAAAGTATCTTCAATTATTTGTACAAAAATATGTGATATATGTAATTTGAATAATTTGGTAAATTTTTTCCACACTTGGCTTTTATTTTCCTTTCTTTGCCTTTTTTATTTTCCTCTATTCCATTTTTAAATGAATTCAAGCGTTTTGGGTTGTTTTTCAATTTATGTCCTTTACGAGGTAACGACAATTTCAGTATTAATACCTAGTTTTATCGTTCATAAATATGTATAAACATGATTTTGAATTCATTTAGTTGAAAATTTTTAAAAATTTTACTAGAAGTGGGTAGTCAGTATATAAGACTAGGGTTGTTCTTTATTATCAGAGAGCACTAGATTCTAATACAACTACTACGTTACTAGTATTTTTAATGGTAACCAAGTGTTTAAATTAAAATTTTTAAAAATCCGAAAGAATTTAACCCCTTCCCACACTTAAGATCTTGCAATGCCCTCATTTGCAAGAAATCAGTAATAATTAAATTATTGAGGGTAATTAGCGTAGAAAAACAATTAAAAGTTTACCAAAGTTTCCAAACATATTGGCGTTTGTTTTGAATGATAAATGGTGCACTTCATTTGTTCATTCCGTCTGTTGTTATTTCACATATATTTTGCATCTTGCCGTCAAAATTAGTTGCTTTTGCTGAACTTAATGCTAGTCTTTGAAAATACACTGTTTTACCCTATTTTGTACATGAGATAAACTACAAACATATATATACATATTTTTGAAGTTGGGTATATCACCCCACATTCAAAAATTATTAAAATCTAATAATAAAAGTTAGAAAATTATAAAAACTATTATAGTATCAAAAGAAGTATTAAAAGTATACAATTACAACTTACCAAATAAATAAAAATAGGCATAAAAGAAAATTAGAGTTGATGAGGATGGTTCCAGTAGGGATGCCATTCATAGCCGTAAGTGCTGTAGAATGCTTGAGCTGGGTCATATGTAGGGTACGGTGGTCGGGTCTGTATAGTCCAGGGAGGAAATACGGGCATTAGAGTAGGAATGTAGTTTGTATTTATGTATGCACAATGACTTATGATTTGGCTTTGATGATACTGCCAATCTTGTAATGCTCGTTGTCTAGCCATTTCATACTCATGTTGAGCCATAAAAATTTGCATTTCTGTCATCTGATTCCCCCCTCCCGCATTACCTTGCTGCTGATCTCTTTCGACCTGTGGATGATTGCCATCATATGGTGCTGCAGCGTTATGTCATTTCTTTAAAACCTTAGCACCATGATACACGCGTAAATCTATTCTATCACAGGGTTCTAGTTCCGACTTCTATCCACACCGAGATGCTCAGCAATTAAAGTAATAAAGATACCACCTCCTATTATACTATTAGGCCGCATACCCCTAACCATAGCTGATAAATAATAACCCACACAATAAGGTATACTTACAGCGCTCTGTGGGTCTCGAATACACATGTGGTAAAATAAATCTTGTTCATTTACCTTTTCTTTGTTCCTACCTCGCTGTGTAATCTAGTTTGCTAAAAACTTGTGGATCACTCTTAACTCAGCTCTATCAATATCAATATAAGAGTAAGATCTCCCACGAAATCGGTTATGGCTAGTCATTCTACTCCATATTCCATTCATATCAAAATTCTCATCAACCCTCCTACCATTAACTATCAACCTTTGACAATTGGTAGATGCTAGTTCCTCAGGCGTATATATACGTAAAGCCTGAGCCATATTTAGTCGAGACATATGGCGCATCTCACCTCCTAATAAAAATCTAATAAAGCTCCGATCGGTTAAGGTAGCTACCCGATCATTTATTTCAATACTACATAATAATTCCACACACCATTCTCTATATACAGGCCTACGTATTTTGAACAAATGTTCCCAATCATTAAAAGTAGAATTACCATACCTTTGTGTAAGTAATTCTCTGATTGGATCGGCCAATCCCACTATTTCTAATGGTTCCCAATCTATTACCCTGGGTACTTCAACATCATTAGACTGAAGGGTGTGTAAATTCCTCTGATATTTTGGATAGTCTATCCAAAATCTGTCAAACCTCAAGTTTGGGTGTAAATTTGCCTCAGTGATATTTGAAAATGAAATGACTTGATGAGGTATATTTTGTCTATATTGGTCGTTAATCTCCTGCTCGTCTGCATTAGGAGGAGTATTGCGAGCCTAGGATGAAGATTCACCCCTTTCAGTCTGCAAAACACATTAAACACAATTTTTGTGCATCCAAATATGCATTAGTGTTAGCAAAATCATTAATCAAAACAATCATAATGACATGTTTAATCCATATTAAACTTTATACGCATTTTCATAATATTAACAATTCTACACTTTTACAAATAAACATATATGAAAATGTATATAATGTTCCTTAGCATTCATCTTCTAAAACATGTCAAAAATAATCATTATAGCAATTAAACAAGTTCTACATGGCATTCATATCAATTCAATCGAGTTCATGCATTTTTGACTCAAAAAGTCCACTTTAATACTCAAAAATCATGTTTAGGATCAGAGTTTTGATCATTTAGCAACCTGAACATGTTACACTACTTAATTTAGCATAAACCAACAACAAAATTCGGCCATAACCTGTTTATATCAAAAAGTCCCAATTTTGCTCAAGAACACAAACCCTAGATTACTCAAAATTTGAAGTTTAAGGCTTCTAATCATGTTAAATAGCATCAATCTAGGTTATACAAGCATAATATATAAACAATTTAAGCACAATTACACTAGAAATCATCAAAATCAAATTAGGTATAATTTTGCTCAAGAACACTAGAAATCCGAATTAAAGAGTGTTTAGATGTAGAAATTACCGATTTCCTTGAGTAACTTCTTGGGAAGAATCTCCTCATCATGATTTTAACAAAAAAATTTGATGATTAACGGTGAAAAATCATGATTTTGAGAATGTTTTTTGGTATTTTTTTCGCAGAAAATTGTGTTGGTGTGTGGAGACTGGTTTGTTCGACCAGTTTATCTTTTCTGGGTTTTTCAAACTCCGCGAGTGCGGTAGTGGGACCCTTTGCAGTTCCACGAGTCCGGATTTTGTCTTTTTTTTATAAAACCTTTATTAATAAAACAATTAATTGAGTTATTTAAAATTTTGTTTTCCTTTTTATTTAGGAGGAGGTTGTTTCGGTACGTTTACCTAGTCCGTCCCTCGACAAAATTTTAAAATTTGTCATTTTAAAGCGATTGTTTTAAAAGCAAAGATTTTGGGTTTTTTTTTTTTAATGTTTTTGGCATACTTTAATTCAATAAGATTAAAAATAATGATAATAAAATTTCTCGTCCCGCCTTCGGGTAAAGCAATTTCGGTTCCATAATCTAGTCTTCAACTCACGACGAATTTTAAATATCAAATTTTTGACTTAATGAAATAAAGTTAATTTATTTTTTAAATTCACACCAAACTTAAATTTAAAAGCATTAGATTTCATATAAATATTATTAATATTTATATATATTAGTTTTACAAACTTATATTAAAAATATTGTTTTTTTTAAAATATTTACAAACTTAAATATATTGATTTTAAAAATTTACAATAATAATTTAATATTTATATATTAATTTTAAAAACAAGGTAAAAATAAAAATAAAAAAATCATTTTGGTCTTTTATCCCACTTTAATCAATCAAATATTATCAAAAATATACGCCCCTCTTTTAGGTAGAGTAATTTCGGCTATTTTACCTAGTTTTACTCCTGACGAATTTTTGAAATATTTTGGATTGATTGATTAAAGATATTTATACCTTATGAATAAACGGTAAATTTCGCAGTGATGTAATAAATTTTTGTATGATATCAATAATTTCGGTTTCGCATACCTAATTTTATTTAATACTAATTTAATACTTTATAGCGAACGATTAAGCGTTTATTATCAAAAGGTTAAAAGCAATAAATAAATAAAAAAAAACTGTACATACTTACCTGTGAGAAAGAATTCTCAGTGACCTGCTTTAGCTAACTCATAAGAGAGTCGTTCGATTTGGTTTTCCATAGCTACGTAAGCGTAACCTCGAATTTTCAATAATTTTTCTTCTAAACATATGAACGGTGCTTCTCTACATAAAGTAATGAACTCGGTATTGGAATGTGTTTGATTGTTCGAACATTTCCCTTTGTGTGACCATTTTCCACATTTATGACATCTTTCAAGGTGTCATGCTCTTCTTTTTGTTGCGGATTTTGATTTTCCTTTACTAAAATGTATCTTATTATGATTGTTCCTGAGTTCTCTCCTTACTTCGTCCATTTTGCCTCTTATGAAGGATACCACTTCACTCGGGAGTGTGTCATTATTACGTTTAATAATCAAAGCGTGTAGCATTAGACCATGGTTCAAATCAAAGGAATTCTTCATCTCGTAAAACCTAAAAAAAATAAAAATTCAGAATGGAGGGAGAAGACTAGTTCTTTAGGGTTTGCTAGGGAAAGACCATTCGGATTCCATTTTCGAGAACTACACGAAAACAGAAAATCTAACTCTAACAGAAATACATATTACCCTTAAAAGATTCGAATCTTCCCACACTTAGTTAGATGTGGTGTCGAAATTGTGATTAACTTCATCTTCAACTTCCATTGGATTATCTATGTAATGTTTAACTCTGTGACCATTAACTTTAAATTCAACCCCATTTGAATTTATTAATTCTACTGTTCCGTACGGGAAAACTCTTTTCACTATGAATGGTCCAGACCATCTTGATTTCAATTTTCCAGAAAATAACTTGAATCATGAATTGAAAAGAAGAACTCTGTCTCCTTCCTTAAATTCTTTTGAACTTCTGATTCTTTTATCATGTCATTTCTTCATTCTTTCTTTATAGATTAACGAATTTTCATATGTTTCATGTCTTAGCTCTTCTAATTCGTTTAGTTGACTTAACCGTAGACGCCCGGCTTCATGTAAATCAAGATTACATGTCTTCAAAGCCTAAAATGCTTTGTGCTCAATTTCTACTGGAAGGTGACATGCTTTTCTGTAAACAAGTTTAAAAGGTGTGGTTCCAATTGGAGTTTTGTAGGCTGTTCTAAAAGCCCAGAGTGCATCCTCCAATTTTATGGACCATTCCTTTGGATTTGATCCTACAGTTTTCTCTAGAATACGTTTTAATGCTCGGTTGGTATTCTCAACTTGTCCACTCGTTTGTGGATGATAAGCGGTTGAGATTTTATGAGTTACTCCATATCTTTTGAGAACTTTCTCAAGTTGATTATTACAAAAATGAGTACCCCGATCACTTATTAAAGCTTTCGGTGTTCCGAACCTAGCAAAAAGACGTTTTAAGAAGTTGACTACAACTCGTGCATCGTTAGTTGGGAGAGCTTGTGTTTCCGCCCATTTAGATACATAATCAATGGCAACAAGAATGTAGAGATTATTATGAGATTTTGGAAATGAACCCATAAAGTCAATACCCCAAACGTCAAATACTTCACATACTTGAATGACATTTTGTGGCATTTCATCACGTTGACTTATTTTTCCGGCCTTTTGACAAGCATCACAGGATTTACAAAGAAAGTGTGTGTCTTTGAAAATTGTAGGCCAATAAAATCCAGCATCGTAGACTTTTCTTGCTGTGAGTTGAGGCCCATAATGCCCTCCTGTTGGTCCTGTGTGACAATGGTTTAAGATTTGACTAGCTTCATCTCCGAATATGCATCGGCGTATTATTCCATCGGGACAACTTTTAAACAAATGTGGATCTTCCCAAAAATAGTGTTTTATATCACTAAAGAATTTCTTTCGTTTTTGGTATGACAACCCTTTTTCAAGGAATCCACATACTAAATAGTTTGCATAGTCTGCAAACCATGGAATTTCACTATAATCGATTTTCAAAAGATATTCATCAGGAAAGTTATCTTGTATAGCCGATTCATTCAGAACTTCTAATTCAAGATTTTCAAGACGAGAAAGATGATCAGCGGCGAGATTTTCTGCTCCCTTTTTCTCGGATTTTAATATCGAACTCTTGTAAGAGTAAGATCCAACGGATTAAACGTGGTTTGGCATCTTGTTTCGAAAATAGGTATCTAAGAGCAGAATGATCGGTATAGACCACCGTTTTAGCTAGAACGAGATATGAACGAAATTTTTCAAAAGCAAAGACAATAGCAAGGAGTTCTTTTACAGTAGTTGTGTAATTTGTTTGTGCTCCTTGTAACGTCTTACTAGCGTAATAGATAGGTTGAAATCGTTTTTCAATCCTTTGTCCTAAAACGGCTCCCATTGCAAAATCACTTGCATCGCACATGAGTTCAAATGGTAGATTCCAATTTGGAGTTATCATGATCGGAGCATTAGTGAGTTTTTATTTAAGAATATTAAATGATTTAATGCATTCATCCGAAAAGATGAATTGAGCATCCTTTTCAAGGAGTTTATTCATAGGAGTGGCAATTTTAGAAAAATCTTTTATGAAACGCCGGTAAAAACCGGTATGCCCTAGAAAAATCCTAACTCCTCTAACATTGGTGGGATGTGGAAGTTTAGCAATTACATCTACTTTAGCTTTATCCACTTCAATTCCTTCCTTTGAAATTTTATGACCAAGAACGATGCCTTCTTTAACCATGAAATGGCATTTCTCCTAGTTAAGTACTAGATTTGATTGTTCGCATCTAATAAGCATTCGTTCAAGATTAACTTGACATGTTTCAAAAGTATCACCGAAGATGGAAAAGTCATCCATGAAAACTTCCATGCATTCTTCTATCATGTCATGAAAAATCACCATCATGCATCTTCGAAAGGTTACAGGGGCGTTGCAAAGTCCAAATTTCATGCGTTTGTGAGCAAAAGTACCATAAGGGCACGTGAAAGTGGTTTTCTCTTAGTCCTCGGGTGTGATTGGAATTTGAAAGTATCCGGAGAAATCGCTAAGAAAACAATAGTAACTGTTTCCGGCTAACCTTTCCAACATTTGATCAACGAAAGGTAAAGGAAAGTGATCTTTTCTGGTGGCGTCATTTAATTTTCTATAATCAATACAAACACGCCATCCCGTTACAGTCCTAGTAGGAATAAGCTCATTTTTTTTCATTTGTGATGACAGTTATGCCACCCTTCTTAGGTACGCATTGAACTGGGCTTACCCATGGACTATCAGAGATTGGATAAATTAAACCTGCATCTAGCAGTTTAATAATTTCTTTCTTAACAACATCTTGCATATTAGGATTTAGTCTTCGTTGGTGTTGCACATAGGTTTTATGGCCTTCTTCCATAAGGATTTTATGTGTGCAATACGAAGGACTTATTCCTTTAATGTCATGAATCTTCCATTTTATGAGCTTTTAGCATAGAAATGAGTTGAGATTTTTCATTTTCCGTAAGAGAAGACAATATTATTACAGGTAATTCAGATTCACCATGTAAATAAGCGTATTCCAAATAGGTTGGAAGTGGATTTAACTCTAATGTCGGTGGTTCTTCTATTGATGATTTATATCGATATATGTCTTCCTCTTTTAGCATTTGAAGTTCTTCTGTTGTTGGTTCATATTCATTAGCCATGAGTGCGGCTAATATTTCAGCTTCATTAATTGGTTCAGTTCCTTCTCCTAAAGAACATTCTCCTGTTCCTTGTAATTCTGGAAATTCTTCTAACAATTCTGCATGTGAATCTATAATTTGAATGTAATAACATGTATCATCTACAGATTACGGTTATTGCATGGCTCTATCAACAGAAAAGGTAACACTCTCGTCCTCTATACTTAGGGTCAGTTTCTTACCAAACACGTCTATTATTGCTTTAGCCGTGTTTAAGAATGGTCTTCCTAATATGAGAGGAACTCGAGAATCTTCTTCTATGTCCAGAATAACAAAATCTACTGGAAATACTAAAGTACCAACTTTAACTAGCATGTTTTCCATTATCCCCCTAGGATATTTTACTGATCGATCTGCTAGTTATATACTTATTCGTGTTGGTTTCAATTCTCCAAGGTCTAGTTTAGCGTATAGTGAGTACGACATTAAATTTATACTAGCACCTAAGTCTGTCAATGCTTCTATTGAACTAAGACTACCCAGAAAACCTGGAATTGTGAAACTTCCTGGATCTGAGAGTTTTTCTGGTAGCATATTCAACAACACTGCAGAACAATTAGCATTAATTGTAACAACCGAGAGTTCTTCCATTTTCTTTCTATTTGTGATTAGATCTTTCAGAAATTTAGCATATCTTGGCATTCCTGAAATTACATCAATGAAAGGAAGATTGACATTTATTTGTTTAAACATATCCAAAAATTTGGATTGCTCGGCTTCAAGTCTTTCTTTTCTCATTTTACTTGGGTAAAGAAGTGGTGGTTAGTATGGTTTAACATAAGGTTTAGCCTTAATTGTGTTATCTTCATTAACCTTTTCAACTACTGGTTCTTTTTCCTTTTCTTGATCAGATTGTGGTGCTTGTGTAGTAGGAGTAGAATCATCAGAAATTATAGGCATTTCAGGTGGTTTAAGTGTAATACCACTTCTCGTGGTAATGGCTTTAGCTGTTTCATTCCGGGGGTTAGCATTTGTATCGCTAGGTAAACTTCCCGGTTTTCTTTCACCTATCAACCTTGCTAGGTTACTTACTTCTTGTTCCAGATTTTGAATAGAAGCTTGCTGATTTCTAAATGCTTGAGCATTTTGTTCATTGGTTTGTTTCTGAGATGTGAAAAACTGCGTTTGAGATTCAACTAGCTTCGACATCATGTCTTCTAAATTTGGCTTTTTATCATCGGTTTGTGGTGGTTTATTTTGAAAAATAAGTCTTTGCTGATTGTAAGTATTGTTAGATACTTGTTGATTGCTAGGACTTTATTAGTTGTTGTATGGAACATTTCGGTTATAATTCTGATTTTGATTGTAGTTTGGTCTTGGCGGTTGATAATTATTTTGATAATCATTTCCAGGCCTTTGTTTTATATATAAAACATTCTCTCTTTGTTGCCTTATTTATTCAATACTGAGACAATCTTTCGTCAAATGTGGTCCTCCACACTGCTCACAACTAATTCGTATTGCGTGAATATCTTTAGTCATCTTTTCTATTCGTCTCTCGAAAGCATCTAACTTTGCGGAAATGGAATCAAAGTCATGGCTAGAATCGGCTCTAGCCGCTTTAGATGATCTAACGATGTTTTTTTCTTGATGCCACTCATGTGAGTGGGAAGCAGTGTTATCAATAATTTTGTAAGCTTCAGTTACGGTTTTCTTCATAATGGAACCACCAGCTGCTATGTCGATGTCTTTTCGTGTAGTAATATCGCATCCTTGGTAGAATATTTGTACTATTTGATAAGTGTCTAAACCATGTTGAGGACATCCTCTCAACAACTTTCCAAATCTTGTCCAAGCTTCATATAAAGTTTCATTTGGCTTTTGTGTGAACGTAACTATTTCTCCTTGAAGTCTCACGGCTTTAGATGCTGGAAAGAATTGTTTAAGAAATTTTTCAACTAAGACATCCCATGTGTCAATCGCCCCTTCAGGTAACGATTCTAACCAATCTTTGGCTTCTCCCTTTAAAGTCCGGAGAAATAACATGAGATATATCTGTTCATCCTCAACTTCTCTGATTTTGAATAGAGTACAAATCCTATTAAAGGTACGAAGATGTTCGTTTGAATCATCCTTCGGCGCACCACTAAATTGGCATTGATTAGTTACCATGTGTAGTATTTGTCCTTTGATTTCAGAATCTGGCGCATTAATGTCTGGTTGAGTAATGGCATGACCTTGGCAAGTGCTTTTAGCCCTCATTCGGTCTTCCATACTTAGAGGTTCCAGATTTTCCATGATTGAATTTATTGAATCTGAATCACTAGAGGATTCTGATTTAATGGTTTCTTCCTCGACAATCTCTGGATGAGTGATTTGTGGTTCAGGAGGAATGATTAGTTGTTCAGGATCTCTGAATTATCCCGGAATATCCTCCGGATTCTCAATTGTGAGGTCGGGTTCAAAAAATGGATTATCGGAAATTTGAATTGGAGTACTTGGTCGACTAGATGACGATTCTAAAGAAAAATCAACGGCAACAATGTTGGCTAGATGTCTTGATCGAGTTACAGGTGGTGAACGTATGAAAGGTGGTGAACGTTTTGCTCGGTGCATTCACTGAATATCCTATTAGCTATAAAGATAAAAATTATATAAGTTATCAAATTAATAGACTTTTCTGATTTTGCCCACGTTTCGAATAGCCAATAGATGCAGCAGGTAGCCAGGACCCTTTAAATCGGAAGCCCACAACTCGCCATTAACAAATCCAACTATTACTACGAACCGGAAAATTTTGGATGTCTATCAATTTAACCGCTTAAAATAATTTTTCGTCGAAATTTTAAAGAAAATAAAGAAAATTCTATGTCCTAAAAACTAGAGCGTCGAAATGAAAAATAAAAAGATTCCGTCGAAAAACGTCGAAAAATAAAAGGTCGAAAAATAATCGTCGAAAAACAAACAGTCGAAAAATAAAAATAAGAAAATAAAGCGTCGAAACTTAAAAGTCTAAAAACTAAATATTAAAAATTGCGTCTAAAGGAATTAAAGCTTAAAAGGAATTCTATATCCAAAAAGGCAATAACTTAAAAAGGCACTAAAACTTATTTAAAAATAAAGCGATAAATGACGTCGTAAAATTCTAAAGCGTCTAAATCTTAATCTAAAGAAAAAGCACTTAAGGGATTTTACGGCAATGCCTAAGAATCTAGAGATATAAAATAACTACGGCAAAATACTAAGTTACGAACTAATTACGAACGATAAAAATACAAATTACAAATTAAACTAATAAAAGATACAAAAGTTAAAAATAAAACTTAAAGTTATAAAAATACAATTTTTATAAATATATTATTTTTATATTATTATTTTATAAAAGTATTAATTTTATAAGTAATAAAACTAATTAATACTTAAAAATACAAATTTAATTAAACTAAAACTAATTAATATTAAACTAAAACCCTAATTAGGTTAATTAATAATAATAATAATTAAATTTAAACCCTAAACCGTAATTAATGCACGTACCAGGTTGCAGCTGTCAGACAGCTCTACAAGTGCGGATTTTAGCTGCCCAAAACCTCTGCGAGTGCAGAGTATGCAGATTCAAACGAGCGGCAGGTTTAAATTCATGTAGGTTCAATGTTTTCTTTTTCTGTTTTTATTTTATAGAAAATGTAATTTAAATAAAACTTATATTAAAAATTACTTATTAGTTTTTTTTATAACTTTTCATAATAAATATAAACTTTTTAATAAACTTAAAAATATAGATATAGATTTTTTTTTATGTTTTTATATTTTTGTTTTTAATATTTAAAACTTATATTTTTACAAAAATAGATTAAAACTTTAATAAAAATCTTTTTTTTTCAAGATATAGCGTTTCGCTTTCGGCGTTAAGTTTTCCCCGGCAGCGGTGCCAAAAATACTTGATGTTATGCGAGGTGTATACGAAATAGTTATATTTTTATTGCGAAATACTATTAAATACGATACAATTTTACACAAGTTATTTATTTATTTATAGAGTGGATATACCTAAACCTTGCTACAACACTATAGGCAGTGTACCTAATCGTAAAGTAGTGTAGTTTTTAGTAAGTCCGGTTCGTTTCACAGGGATACAACTAAATTTAACGCTATATTTATTTTAAACTTTATATTTGTATATATATATATATATATATATATATATATATATATATATATATATATATATATATATATATATATATATATATATATATAAGTAGTATTATTATTATAAAAATGGGGTTTTACCGTTTAATGACCGGTTTGTCGATTTTATGTCTTAAGTCGCAATTAAAACCTAATGTAAAATATTAAATATAAATACAACTTAATTTAAAGCGTAAAGTAAATGACGATAAATAAAAATATGATAATTAAAAGTACGATAATTAAAAGTGCAATAAATAAAATGACAGTAAATAAAAGTGCGATGAGATATAAAATAAAAGAATTATGCTTATTTAAACTTCCGTAATCATGATGTTCGACGTTTTGATTTTAGTTTATTACCATGGTTTAATTGTCCTTTGTCCTGGATTATTCGATATGTCCATATGGGTTTTTGTTCATAACAGTCCATCAGTCATAAATATAAAGTGTGAGTGTCCTTGTCAAATTATCCTTATACCCGAAGTCAAATATTCCAACTAATTGGGGACTTAAACTGTAATAAGGTTTTAATACATTTTTAATGATTAAACCAGGTTATCGACTGTGTGCAATCCAAGGTTTTAATACTTTATTATCAATTACACCAAGTGTCCTTGTATGTAATCCACCCCTGTTTTAATGAGTCCATTGACTATTAATCCATCCTCGTGTCCGGTTAAATGAACGATTATTAGTATTTATAAATATCCAGCTCATCGTGTCCGATCGAGTGTATGTGGTTATTTATAATTACCTCAAATTGTAAATCTCTATATTAAATTAACGAACTATCATTCAGTTAAACAAATATAAAGCCCATTAATAGCTCATAGTCCAATTTCCACACGTGTCGGTCTTTTGTTCAAACTCCAATTATGGTACAAAGCCCAATAACCCCGTCTTTAATATTTAGTCCAACATCATGATTACTTCGGCTTAAATAAGCATAATAATAATTTAGCTATGAGACATTAATTTAAAATGGTTGAACATAACTTACAATGAGTATTAATAGCGTAGCGTTACACGGACAGAGTTTCGACTTACAAACTTAAAACATTCGCTAACATAATCTTATTATTATTAAACTTAAATTAAAATTATAATTATAAAATATAAATATATATATATATATATATTGTATATGTTGAGAGAAAGAAAAAGAAAAAGGTGTGTTTGATCGAGCAGAATTCGTTGCCTTTTATAGGCCCACGTTGAACTGTACATCTCCGCGAGTGCGGCATTTTTCTGCTTCATAGCTCCGCAGTCGTGGAGCTTTGGATTCCAGCTCATCTCTTTGAGTTAAACGTGGGCTGCTTATAAATATAATATATAATAATATATATAATTAATTATATATTATATTATATTCTCGTGCATAGTTGACTTGTAATTTTTGGTCCGTTGCGTCGCGTGCTGAAAGTTGGTTCATGTCTCGGTTCCGGATTTTCGAACGCCTTTTCGTACGATTTAATATCTTGTACTTTGCGTTTCACGACTTGTACTCTTGTAATTTTTAGACGTTTCTCATCAATAATTTGAACCACTTGGATTGTACTTTGTACTTTTTAGCTTTTTGGTCGTTTGCGTCTTCAAATCGTCGAATCTGTCTTTTGTCTTCACCTTTTATTAATTAAACGAATATAACTTGTAAATAGAACAACTGCAACTAAAAGCTTGTCTTTCTTGAAGGATAATGCTATGAAATATATGTTCATTTTTAGCATTATCAGCATCCGTGAATTTTCTCACAATTGATTGTCATGTGGGAGCAGTTCTCATCATTAAAACTTAAAATCCTCCTTATCACAGTCTTAGAAACAATGATCTCATGCCCTTGAACAGTACTGACTATCTTAGTCTCATCTTTCGATACATCAAGTGTCGCATTTCTCCAGAATTCTCTTTGATGACTGTAGTAAGCCGTGCAATGAGTAGAGATAGCCAAATGTATCCTTGATCGCTGAAGAAAATCTATAATCTCTTTAAAATGATCACCTCTCTCGAGAGTAGTGTCATAGAGAGCGACTTGATTGTTCAGCTTACCCTTCTCTAGGATAATATCTTGTTGACCAGGTGGGTTAAAGGGATTCACTTGAGGATTTACTTGCTCCCCATGTCCTTCTAGGTTCACAACTGGGACATTGACTTGTTGTTATGCCATTGATGATTTCTTAACAAACTGAAATAACAACAGAAATGTTAGAAATATAACCCACATATCATAAAATATCAAAGCATTTGCATCAAAGTGTCAGAAACTTGTTAATAGGACAAACCGTGCGAGTGATACTGTCACACGTGCGGCTGAGGGATTAGACGTGCGAGTTACATAGTCACTCGTGCCACTCTTGACACGTTTGAGCAGTAATATGGTTTCAGACAAGGTACACGGTTGAGGCAACATTTATAAGTGAGTTAGTCAACCGTGTGGTGACTCGTGCGGTTAATCACATGTGTCAGCTCTGTCAAGCGAGTGAGCAGCCAACAGAAATCAAACGAGTGGGCTCAAGGTTCACACGGTTGATCATCAACCGCGTACTGACTCGTGCGAGTCATGTTTCACGCGTGAGAGTGATGTCACTCGTGCATGTCTGATGAAACCGATATTAAATGCTATATTTAAATCGACGGGATTACATGATTGATCGTTTTAGGGACCGATTTACATCACAATAGCAACATTAGTTATCGTTTAACACAAAACAATAGCAGATAAGCATCAAAACAAGCTTCAATTTCATAAAATTCGACTTATAAACCCTTAGGGTTTCGATACATTTAAACAACGAATTAACCAACTAAAACTTAATGAAAATATACCTATTTGGTGGCGCTGGAGTTGGCTTAATGTGCTTAACAAACGCTGTGGTGGAAAACTCTATTGGTGATGATCGAATTTTGAGAGAAAACGTGGGTAGAGTGTGCAAGAGTGAGCGACTGTGCTCAGCACCCCCTATTTATACTCTTGTGATCAACCGTACGGTTAATCACACGATTCATCATCAACCGCACGTCTCACATAATCACTCGTGCGTGTGACCCAGATGTCTTAGGACAATTCTAGAACAGGGTCATCCGTACGGTTAACCTCACACGTGTGGTTACTCGTACGGTTCACACATCAGTCGTGCGAGTGAGCCACTTAGGCAATTTTAAATTTTCAAATTTTCACAAACTTAGGATTTCGACTCGATTGGCAATCTTAGTGCTAACTAGCACTTTCAATTTGAGTCATAAATCACTAATCCATTAAGAAATGATCATTAACACTTAAGTATATCAAAAATCTTAACCACAACAAGGTTATTACTCTAAACATTCTGTTTCACATGAGTAAGTCCTACAGTGTAATGTCATCTTAAGTTCACTAACACCTTAAATCATTTAAAGTCCTTCAAACAATCACAAGCTCTACAAACTTCAATCTTATAGACTTGGTGGCCAAAACTATCTTAATCTTGACAAGGTTCTTTCAGATGTCATTGTGCATTCAGAGGATAATCAGAAAATAAAAGAACGAATGAAATTTTTATAAATTTTCTGAGATATAATGTCATGCAACTAAAAATATGCAAATAAAGGACATTCTACCATGAAGTGCAATAACATGCAAAATCAAAATCTTTTTGTTGTTTTACAGTTTTCAATGCAAGCTATTTAATAAACATATAAGCAAGGTATACAAATCCACATTCTTTTTGTGAGCAAGATGATTAACAATTTAAAAATGGATCAGAACTGACATATTGAATCAACTTCTGTTGTTCATTCCTAATTATCCAGTCTATGTATATTATCATGCAAGTACTGATATCAATCCTCATTAAACATGAACATATTCATTCCGGACACTTCGACAATCATGTTGGCATTAATTAATTGAACACTATAAAGCAGTGATTTTTTAGATCACGCTAAGTTCATTGATCCTTGATTCTTTCATCACTTATGATTGTGCGTTTTTATTAGGTTACCAATTCATTACGCGTAACTTTCTGTTATCTCTTTCCATGTTCTTCATTCAAATTGAACAGGATGGTTCTCACGGCATTTTGAATAACCCTGTCAGCCTTTGGCTTCTACCAATGTGTTGACAATCTTCAATCTAGTTGGTTCGGCAGATCTTAAGATATATTGGATTATTCGAATAGGCGCATTATTTACCGTCGGGATTGGTCTACAGTTAAAGCAAACTTACCTGATGACTAGTCGTCACACGAAATAAATCTCAAGGCCCTTAACTTGTTTATGTTCAAGTTGACATGAAAAACGGAATCGAAAGATAAACTTTCATTTATATATTATTTAGAGTATATCTAGGTAAGTATCTTTCCAACTTACAGTCTTAATAGGTATAACTCTAAATTGCAGATGGCAAGAATCTTGATAGTTCAGTGTGAATGTCGTGATTAAACAATTCAAGCTGCGCGGGGCGTCACACTAAGAATGATCTGAGTTCTTTATGAGCACATCATGAATCAACATTCTTCATACTTTCAGGACTTTGCCATCTTGATACGCCAATTATTTTTTACTTTGATTTTCTTTTGATATTTCTTTTTCAGCATATCACTGTCTTTTGATATATTGATTTTGAACTCCATCATGAATGGATTTTCCATTGTTATGTATGAACTCATGTTTCTTTGTTGTGTGCTCAGATCACTCGAAGGTGTTCTCCCTTAAATGCTTGAGCGATCCGCAATAAGGAGTTATACTTTTCAACCTTAAGCGAGAAGGGACACTTACTTTGACATAAACTAATTTTCTCTGATATTTTCGGGGTTTAGTTTCGATTATAAATTCTTAGGCCCGTGACAATGTGGTATGCACCAGCCAAACAGATAATCCTCAACCTTAAATCCACCTCCAACCTTTTCTAATGATTATCAATTGTGATAGGGGATACCCTCAATCGACTGTTGAGTTCCTCAATAATTATCATTAGATACAGTTTCAGAGATAATTAGATGACTACCTTCAAACGCTACAGATTGTCCATGACTTCTGAATCTTAGATGATCGTTATTCTTATTATGATTATCTAATGCCAAGAATTCATAAGTCACATCTATCAGTACATCACACAACAGATAAGCATAAATGTTCAAATCAGTCCTTACTAATCAAATATATTAATTCTCAATACAGTAATTTCTTCATCTCCCACATATTAATCAAAACAAGCTCATTTTCGGAATTTTTCAACTTTTTAGGGTTTTCGGATGAGGCATTTTACACTTTTTAGAAATTTTCTGTTGAAACATATACTCCCCCTAAAATACTAAAACATAAAATCTTTTTGTCTTTTAGCATTTTAACAAAAGAAACAGAAAATAACTACAGAATAGCATACAAACATGAAAGAAATCATGCAGAGAAATGCAGACAGGAAGCAAAAATATGCAATACAGATAATAAGAAACTAAAATCTATATGTCATGCATCCTACATGCAAAGTCTAAAAGTTTGATTAACCCTCATAAACAACATCCAAAATTACTTTGTCTCTATCAACAATGTCATTCATCTCTAAAAGTAGCAAGAACCTAGGTTTATCGAAAGCCTTAGTGAAAAGGTCAGCCCTCTGGTCCTTAATACCTATTCTCTTAACCTCAATTACCTTTTTTTCATGACAATCTCTAAGAAAATGATATTTAACACCTATGTGTTTAGTCTTAGAATGTTGCACAGGATTCTTAGTAATTGCAATAGCAGCAGTATTATCAATATAAAGAGGAGAGAAAGAGATTCTTAGTCCGTAATCGCGAAGTTGTTATTGAATCCAAACAACTTGCGAACAGCAACTAGCAGGAGCGATATATTCAGCTTCACACGTGGAAAGCGCAACTGCAGTTTGTTTCTTGCATTGCCAGGTCACCAGTCTTTCACCTAAAATTTGACATCCTCCTGATGTAGATTTGTTGTTGATTTTACAACCTGCATAGTCTGAATCACTGTATGCTACAAGATCAAACTTGTCTTCGTTCGAATACCAGATGCCGAGATTTGGAGAATGTAATAGATAACGAAGAATTCTTTTGGCAGATGTAAGATGAACTGTATTTGGATTAACTTCATAACGAGCACACAGACATGTTGCGAACATAATATCCGGCCTAGATGCAGTGAGATACATGAGCGATCCGATAATTGCTCGATAGTATGTAGGATCAATAGGCTCCCCATAACAGTTTAATGAAATACCATGATTCACAGCTAGCGGGGTTGACACAGGACGTTCTTGAGTCATACCGAAACGTTCGAGTATATCATTTACATACTTTGCTTGATGAAGAAAAATTCCATTATCAGTCTGTTCGACTTGCAAACCAAGAAAGTAGTGTAAGTGACCCAATTTGCTCATTTCGAATTCGTCCTTCATAACCTGCTCGAACTCATCGACGAGTTCCTGCTTAGTAGAAACGAAAATAATGTCGTCTACATAGATATGGACCAAAATAATACCATCATCTTTAACCTTCGTGAACAGAGTACAATCTACCGTGCCCATTTGATAACCTTTTTCAATCTTATAACTTGACAAACGTCCATACCAAGCTCTCGGGGCTTGATGTAAACCATATAGGGCTCTTCGTAAACGGTAAACTTTGTCAGGTTTAAGATGATCTTCAAAACCCGGTGGTTGACTGACATATACTCTTTCATTTAGCTTGCCATAAAGAAATGCACTCTTGACATCCATTTGAAACACTTTGAACTTCATAAATGAAGTAAAAGTCAAGAAAATGCGAATAGCTTCCAATCTGGCAACAGGAGCAAAAACTTCATCATAATCGAATTCAGGAACTTGCTGATAACCTTTAGCAACTAATCATGCTTTGTTACGGATAACATTGCCATCTCCGTCAAACTTGCACTTCCAAACCCATTTGAGATCAATTACTTTAGCACCATGCGGCTTAGTAACTAGCTTCCAAATATCTAAACGATGGAATTGCTAAATCTCTTCTTACATAGCCATAACCCAATCAACATGTTTCAAGGCTTCTTTTGTTGTCTTTGGCTCTATTCTAGAAATATGACATGAGTACTCGTAGTATGCAGCAGCAGCTGTCATATGAGTATAAACTTGACCATCAAACTGAACTTGCCTTCTTATTCTAACACATGCATTTGGATCTCCAATAATATTCTCTCTAGGATGAGCAGCTGTAGTTCTGGGAACTGGTTGTGCGGGAACAGGTATCTCAGGTTGTAGATTCGTAGTATCACCAATATCTTCATGATTATCAGAACTCTCACTTGAAATATCATATCCGCAGGTATCGTACACTGGATCAATGTCTTGATCTGAATATTGAACTGGTTCATCGACAGTGGGTAATGGAGTTGGATTTGGAGTAGGTGCAGATACTTCTGGTTCATTTTGTAAATCAAACAGCATTTGTAACTCAACTTCATTCTCCGTATGATCTGGAGCAAGATTGAATGAGTCAAACAGCTCATCATAGTTATAAATCCAAGGATGACTCTTCAGAGCATTCTTCATATGATTCCTCTGGACATCAACTTCAGACCATTCTTCAACACATCTTGTCTCATTGTTGAAAACTCGCTTGTTAGGAGAACTATACCCAAGAAATACTCCAGTAACCACTTTAGAATCAAACTTACTTCCTGGTTTTCTTTTCAAGATGGTACACGGCGCACCAAATGGTTCTAGATGCTTCAAAGATGGTTTTCTCCCATGCAATAGCTCATAGCAAGTTTTACCCAGTCGTTTAACAGTCAGAACTCGATTCATAGTGTAACACACATTTGCAATAGCTTCACTCCAAAAATGAACAGGTAACGATGAATCTGCTAGCATTGTTCTATCTGTCTCGATCAATACTCTATTCTTTCTTTCAGCAACACCATTCATCTGAGGAGCGTATGCAGAACTGAACTGCATATTGATACCTTTTTCAATACAGAAACCTGCAAGATACTGATTCTTGAATTCTGTACCATTGTCGCAACGAATCTTTCTTACTTTTAGATTGAAACCTGTTTTTAATCAATTGATTAGCACTTTCAAGTTTTCAAAAGTATCAGAATCTCTTTCAAAAACATTACCCAATAAAATCTTGAATAATCATCAGTTACTACCAGACAATACTTACTTCCATCAATGCTTTCAAAACGAATTGGACTGAAAAGATCCATATGTAACAATCCAAGTTGAGCAGAGATTGGATTATACTTCACCAGCTTATGAGCTTTCTTGCTCTGCTTACCCTTCTTACACGGAACACATGTTCCTGGAATCTGAAAATATCGAAGATCAACACCTTCTACAAGATTTTTGTGGACAAGGTGATTCATTTTCCGAAAACTTAAATGACCCATGCATTTGTGCCATGTAATAGAATCTTGTTCAGTCGCTTTAGAAACAAAAGCTTGATGATGTTCAGCAGTTGAAGTAGCAACATTCATATCTAGCATGTATAAGTCGGCTTGTCTAGGAGCCTTCATCAAAATTATTTCTGGAGGAATCACAAACTCGGGCTTCAAAATGTAGCTGAACTCATCATCAAATGCTACCCTGAAAGATTTTTCACAGATTTGTGAAACCGTCAACAAATTATTTGCAAGCTCTTGACAATAGTTCACTTTGTCAAAACTAACTTTTTCATTCTTCAATAAACCTTGAGCTGAAATGTGACCTCCTTTATCTCCAGCAAATGCTACATAACCTCCCTTAATTGGGTGTACATCCAAAAGAAGAGATAGTTGTCCAGTCATATGTCTCGAAGCTCCGCTATCCATTATCCAGGTGTTGTTTGCAGGTACCCTGGTTCCCTGCACATCACATTAAGAGAATTAATTGATAATGGGAACCCACGCCATGACGGCAGTAGGTTGTCCATTAACACCTGATGTTAAAGCTAAGGGGTATAAAATACTATTAAATTTTACAACGAAATACTATTAAATACGATACAATTTTACACAAGATATTTATTTATTTATAGAATGGATATACCCAAATCTTGCTACAACACTTATAGGCAGTGTACCTAATCGTACAGTAGTATAGTTTTTAGTAAGTCCGGTTCGTTCCATAGGGAAATCTTTTAAACAAAGCTAAACGCTATATTAGTTTTAATTTATAAAAAATACAAATATATATAAGTAATATTATTATTAAAAATGGGGGTTTTTACCGTTTAAAGACCGGTTTGTCGATTTAAAACTTTAGTCGCAGTTAAAACCTAATGTAAAATATTAAATAAATAAAAGACTTAATTTAAAGCGTAAAGTAAATAACGATAATGAAATTGCGATAAATAAAAGTGCGATAAAATAAACTTGCGATAATTAAAAAGTACGATAATTAAAAGTGCAATTAAATACAATGAAAATAAATAAAAGTACGATAATTAGAAGTGCAATTAAATATAAAATAAAGGAAATTAAATATGAAATAAAAGAATTATGCTTATTTAAACTTCCGTAATCATGATGTTTGACGTGTTGATTTTAGTTTTATGCCCATGGGTTAATTGTCCTTTGTCTTGGATTATTTAATATGTCCGTCTGGTTTTTGTCCATAACAGTCCATCAGTCATAAATATAAAGTGCGAGTGTCCTCGTCAAATTATCCTTATACTCGAAGTCAAATATTCCAACTAATTAGGGACTTAAACTGTAACAAGGTCTTAATACTTTGTTTAATAATTACACCAGGATATCGACTGCGTGTAATCCAAGGTTTTAATATTTTGTTATCAATTATGCCAAGTGTCCTTGTACATAATTTCACCCTTGTTTTAATAAGTCCATAGACTATTAATCCATTCCCGTGTCCGGTTAAATGAATGATTATTCGTACATATAAATACCCCGCCCATCGTGTCCGATCGAGTATATATGGTTATTTATAGGGACATCCAATTGTAAATCTTTATATTAAAATTAACAAACTATCATTTAGTTAAACAAATATAAAGCCCATTAATAGCCCATAGTCTAATTTCCACAAGTGTCGTTCTTTTGTCCAAACCCTAATTATGGTACAAAGCCCAATTACCCAATTTTAGTAATTAGCCCAACATCATGATTACTTCGTTTTAAATAAGCATAATAATAACTTAGCTACGAGACATTAATGTAAAAAGGTTGAACATAACTTACAATGATTAAAAATAGCGTAGCGTTACACGGACAGAATTTCGACTTACACCCTTACAATATGCGCTAACATACCCTTATTATTAGAAATTAAAATTAAAATTAAAATTAAAATTAATTTATAAATATATATATATAATACGTTTATGAATGAAGAGAAAAAGATGTGTTGAATTCAGAAAAATGCGTTGCCTTTTATAGGCCCACACTGAAATTTGGAGCTCCGCGAGTCGCGGCCCTTGTTGCCTTCGAACTCCGCGACTTGCGGAGGTAATATTTACAGCTCACACATCTTTGGATCCTTTCTTTCCGACGGATTTTATAATATAAATATAATATAAATATATAATTTATATAATTAACTATATATTATATTATATTTATATATATAATTAATTTGTAACTTTCGCTCCGTTGCGTCGCGCGTTGAGAGTTGACTCATGTCCCGATTTCGGATTTTCGAACGTCCATGCGTACAATTTAATATCTTGTACTTTGCGTTTTGAATCTTGTACTCTTGTAATTTTGAGACGTTTCTTATCAATAATTGGAACCACTTTGATTGTACTTTGTACTTTTGAGCTTTTTGGTCGTTTGCGTCTTCAATACGTCGAATCTGTCTTTTGTCTTCACCTTTTATTATTTAAACGAATATCACTTGTAAATAGAACAATTGCAACTAAAAGCTTGTCTTTCTTGAGGAATAATGCTATGAAATATATGTTCGTTTTTAGCATTATCAAATATTCCCACACTTGAGCGTTGCTTGTCCTCAAGCAATATAGTCTTGAAATACTAGAATCACTTCTTTATTCTTCACACTTTGTACATCAGTGATTTCTTTATGGCGGTATAAACAATGGTAGTAACGATGTGGTTTACAGTCTCACATGACTTATGAAAATTTAGATCCATTAAGGAAATTGGATCTTTATGAAAACATTTGATCTTTTGAAAATTAAATCTAGCTTTTACCTTAGATAAGTTTTCCAGAATAACCCTTCACCGGTGTTTGCAAATTCTTTTTGTGGGTTTGGTGGGTTTCATATTTGAAATTTTTAGCTCAAAACTTGTGGTTTTGTGTCACCCACTTGCTAACCTTGTATTGGGAAAGCAATACGTCCAGTATACTTGCTCCGTATATTACCTTTCGGTAAACTACCGTCCGGTTGTAAAGGAAAGCGTTGAACAAGCAACTGTTAAGGCAATGTCCCCTGACATTCTTTTAATTATGGTCTATAACGTGTCGGACGCAATTACTATCCTTTGTAGGAGCAATAGTAAAGCTCACCCTTATAATTTTTTGGTCTGGCACAAGGTCTTATCTTTGACCATGCTATGCAACCACCGTTCTTACGGTTGACACCCGAATTGGTTCAGGTGACCTAATGAATTCCAGGTGAATTCCTAGGATTTTACGTTCAATGGTAATGAACGCATTGAAAATGGGTTTTCAGAAAACAAATCGGTTTTAATTTGATCAAAATATTTTCTCGTTCAAGCTCGAGTTTAGATATCATCGAATTACATGAGTTTGTAATTCTCAATCTTTAAAGTCAATCTCAAGGATTGAGTAATATCAGGCTTAAAAGCTGATTTCTAATCTTTAAGGAGATTATCCTTTCTGGGGGTCTGATTCATTAGTCTTATCAAGCTAATTTGCACGGCGCCCTCCCCATTTTACGAGACAGATCCTCTCATGGTTAGGATAAGTCTGACCACTTGGCGACCCTGTTTGATGCTGAGGTCCGTGGATTTCCTGCTGATTTTAGAGATGACTTTTCTAGATTTTTCGTCAACCTACAACTGGTCTGGACGAAAACTTCATGACCTAAATCAAGAAGCGCGTTTCTTTTTCGAAAGACTTTACTTCCTTTTAATGATGGAATTGATTCATCGTGTAGATCCATCTTTCTTTCAAATATATTACAGTAAATCGGGTAAAACTGATTAGATTAGTCCAAAACAAAAGTATCTTCAATTATTTGTTACAGAAATATGTGACATATGTTTAAGATAACTTGGTGAATTTTCCCACACTTAGCTTTTATTTTTCCTTTTTGTTCTCCTCTATTCCATTTTAAATGAATTCTAACATTTTGGTTTGTTACTCAATGTAACAACCCAAACCAACCCGCGAACAAACCACGTGAAAATACAAAATAAAAAAAATTTGATGCACAGTGAACTGGCGCGGCGCGCCAGGATGGCCGCGCGGTGCGCCATTCGGGTCTGTCCGGAAAGTCTCAAAATGCGAAAAAGATTGACTAGTTCCCGACACTTTTAGTCGAAACGCTTTTTACCATACATCCATATATGTAAAACTAACATGTTTCAAATATAAAATATATGTTTAACAAGCGGGGCCCACATCGGCCGTTTTACGAGTTTAATACAATTTACGAGTTTTGACCACCAAAAAGTTTAAGTTCCAAACTACACAATGAGCATGGCGTTTGGGATTAACTACCCAACTATCGGTCAAACTCCAAGAGCTACTAAAGCCAAAAGCGTCCCCTAGCATCAAGCGGGATCTCTAGTCCAAAACGATGCCCTTACCCTTGTCCAAAACCGAACCTATAAAAATAGTAAACAACGAGAGGGTAAGCAAAGCTTAGTGAATGCAATAATTATACGAATACATATATAATTATACCTACTTGCATACACTTACACACCAAACCGCAAACACACTAGCATACACATTTAGCTTATCGTCACAATAACAAGCTATAAATCTCCAATACCACAAGCTAGCATAACAACCGCATATGAATATAACTCGAATAATATAATACGCTTACAACACAAATAACCATGGTTAACCAATAGTACAAGGGAACGGAGCTCGCGAAAATGCCATCGGTGTTCATAACATCCGTTAGGGCACTTAACACCTCGCACCACTAACCCCTAGGGTGGCACCTTAACACCTCGGCACATCACCCTGAGTGGCATCTTAACACCTCGATGCATCACTCATTATTTTTACGGAGTGGTGTCTTAACACCTCGACACTACACTCCTAGGTGGCATCTTAACACCTCGATGCTACACCCGAGTGGCATCTTAACACCTCGATGCTACACTCTTCACGTGAAACGTGGTGTCTTAACACCTCGACACTACACATTTCACGCTACAACAAATAGATACATTATATACCTACACATATAATTATTCCACTCACCTTGTCGCCTTGAAGAATGCTACCGAATAATCTGCAACTCGTCAATGGAAAGTACCTATTCCGTTATCACAAATTCAACAACACACTTAGATTGGATTTACAAACCAACCCAATTTGACACTTAGTGCAAATTTGACCCAAATACACTTCCAAGTACAAACCGCGCCCAAAATTAACCAAAAATCACTAACACAAGTGAGAATGGTCTTAATACGCCAATTAAACCCCATCATAGGTGTTAAATACCTATCTTGCCCAAAATGACACTTAAACCCTAATTTGACCCATAAGAAGTCAATATCACGCCATTAGCAAGTTTTGACCCCAAAACATATTTAACTCGGTTCTATGCTTCAACCTAATCCATTTTAAGTTTATAAACCTTATTAATTCGACAATTAGGTCGTAATCTTCACCAAACCCTAATTTTGACCCAAAGTCAAAATTAGTCAACCAACACACCTAAAAGTGTTCCAACACTTCCATAATCACTAAACCTAGTGATTAAACCCAATTACAAGTCCTAATCAAGGCCAATTTGTTCACCAACCCAAAATCCACCAACACTAACAATAAACCCGATTACTAGCATCACTAAACCCACTTCATGAGTCTAAATGGGTTTATCAACAAATCAAGTTCAAACCCTAACTTTGAATAGCAAAATTAACAATGAAATTCGGAGTTAGAACTTACCAAATGATGCCGTTGACGAGTAGAACAACTTTAATGCTTGAGTTTTGACCCGAAACAACCTCCTTCTTCTCCAAATGGAGTTCTCTCTCACTAGAACTCAATCTCTCTCTAGGGTTTGAGGATGGGAGTGTTTGTGTGGGTGAGAAATGAGCTCCAATGGAGTTCTAGGTCAGTCTTGATGACCCCAAACCGACCCTAATTGAAAAGACCAAAGTACCCCTCATTTAAACCTTTTAAAAAGGCTGAAAATTGCCTCTGCAGCAATCGGCGCGCCGCGCAAGAAGGTGGAGCGCCGCTCCAAATAACTGGAAATTGTGGTCGAGCCCAAAACAGGTTTCAGCAACTTGTTTTGGCCATAACTTTTCGACCGTAACTCCATTTTCAATGAATCAAATATCGTTGGAAACGTAATAAGATTTCCTTTCCAATGGTAAGGCTTTGAAACATCAATTCAAACTTTATTTGGGGTTGAAAAGATACGTACACACCTTCGACGTTCGAGCAAGCAACATGTACACTTCATACACGCATCGTACACCATAAATACATTATGTACAATAATTATTTGGGTCTTACAACTCTCCCCCACTTAAACTCGATCACGTCCTCGTGATCTTCTCCACTTAATCAATTCGGAACTACTCAACGGTCCTCAATTATAAGTCCCAATCCTACTTTTCTAAGCAATTCTTCCCAATGAATCGCCTTTAACAACTAAAATCGTCACCCGCGATTTTATCGAAACTAAAATCCGAGCACTAAAACCTGCTCAATCCCCCATACATCAGGAAAAACTCAACCGATCTCGTACCGAGATATCAACCCTATAGTGTACCCTTTCCAAGTACAATGCTAAAAACAACCAAATATCGACCTAAGGTCAAAAAACCCAAACGATGAAGACCAAGTAAAGACGAATCCTTAAGGATAACACTTACCATCTAACACCGTTAGTAGTGCGCAAACATAGCTAATACGCAACTACCCAATTACGTGAGCAAAATACGGCTATTACATCACTAATCACACAACATGGTCCTTACGACCGAACCATCAGAGCTTAAAACAACTAGTGGTTCTCAAGTCCAACAACGCGAAGGTTAGTTCACACGAAACCCATGGTGTACAAAAACGGCTATTGTGATATATCCGTAGTGTGCAAAAACGGCTATTGCGACACTACCAACCATATGTGAGCGAAACACGGCTATCGCATCACTATTTACCAACGTGTGAGTAAAAATCAGCTATCACTCACAACCATGTGCACAAAACGGCTATGTGCACAATTTATACGGGCAATTAGCATCATAACCCTACAAGTAACGGTTCCTTCCAAAAACCGCTCACCATCAATCACAACCACGAGTGGTTAACAAAGAGCTAATCCTTCCGGATATCCCTCGTCACCTATCATAAGTCAAACACGGTCAACATAGAGATAACCCCAAATAAACACCACATAATCACCTTGTAGTTCACAAAATGGCTATTGTGTAACTACCACCCAAGGTATACGATAATGAGGCATCGTAACCTTTCTCAAAGTCCCATTACTCTATTCCCAAAGGTAACCACACAGCTACCACAATCGAGCCAAGAACCAACCATATTACTCATAGACACAACAATAATTCCCTAGAAGAGAATCCGGCATACACATCCCTTAACCGAGGGATCTTACTTTGATCGTCGAACACGTAACTTATCTCCCAATGAGATTTACCACCTTACCACCTCGGTGATAATTTAAATCCAAAAACCATAAGTACAATTTATTCCAAATCGTACTTTTACCACAATCGACCAATGTAGGTCTCAACACTAGCTTCGAATCCCTACGAGCATCATCCAAATATCACTGCAATAGAACACCTTCGTGCAAGAGTACAAACTCCCCCACTTAGAACTCCGCTTCGTAACCACATCATCGAACAATAGCATCCCGTGGAATGACCACTTATCAACATACACAACCAATATCCTCATTGGTCATAGTCCTTGAATTCTCGCGAATTTGTCCTTAACAATAAATCCCGATGATAAACACATGCTCACTTTCGCAGAAAGAGTGACCACTAACCTAACAACTAATGCGCCAAATCGCATTACCGTAACTCCTATGAGAGAGACGCGGTTCACCCGTCTTGCATCTCTTAATACGCACGTTACCATAATCTTGCTCCAACCTTGAGCATACGAAGGAATTTAACCTATCCTTAAACTCTTTGAACGAAGAGTCTACCACAATTTACACCAACCTTACACTTGCAATAATCCAATTGCTATAGTTTGTCAAATTTCCACCTAGTCACTCATGTACCTAAGGGTTTCTATCCGGTACCCTAAGTACAATGTAACCGCAACACCATCGGAGTCGAATACCACGCTAGTAGGTATGAAAGAGGCACCTAACGTTGCGTCCCGTAGACTCTATTTCCAACCTACATCGAGACCCAAAACACTCGATCTCAAGGGTTCTATCCACCCGTCGAACCTCATGGTTCAACAACTTCAACACGAAAGCAAAACGCTCTAATAATCGAACACCAATGCACATACCTATAGCTTGGTAGAAACATTTCCTAACACTAAAGAATGCTTGGTTGCACCAAGTCTTACGCCCTTCGCCCGACAACCAAACGTCATCATAGGGTGTTTCCATTAGGAATGCCACCCATACTAATACTACGTATTACCGCTATGCATTCGTCCCCAGGGCGCATTTCCACGAGTCAACGACTCAAAAGCTACCCCGTGCACTATCATCAAAATCGCTAACAAACCGAATCTTCACCGAGTTCACTAATCCCGCACCCTTATGGGTACCTTTGAAACATACACTCACTTGAGACTAATTAGACCACGAAACAATGTTTAAGTCTCTAATACATACATGAATCCATCGGCACACAATAAACAATAATAAGGCATATTTGTACCAAAGATGAAAATACCTGAAACATCATCGTTGGACCCTTGCGCTTCACTGACCCTTAGATAGTCACGCTCTAACCTCCTAACCCGATCGACAAAAGATTCGGAGCACTCCGACTTACGGTGTCCCTTCTTTTGGCAAATAAAGCACTTGATTGTGCTTAAAGGTACACTCGTACAATCCCGTTCCAAATGACCTCGTCCTCCACACCTAAAGCACGTAGGCCCATAACCTCCCTTAATCCTCTTCTTCAATTTTTCAACACCTTCGGGCGTACTTCTCGCCCTCTTACTAGGAGCACCTCTTGATTCCAACTTTCTCTTACCCAAAGAGTGATCCGCAAATTTTGGAGCATGAGATTTAATCCCCATAGTTGCTCCTTTGTCACCGACACCTTGAGGTTTAGGAAACCTCTTTTCTAACTCTCCCTTCACGACCTTAGGCACTTGGTCTCGGACCATCTCGGTCACTATTCCCTCGAACGACTCTTGGAGAACTTGTTTAACCTTGTCGGCGAAAATCGAAATATAGCGTTCGAACTCAGCCTCAATCCTTAACGTTAACTCATCCTTCCCTTCGTGAATAGGCTCATTCATTCCACATCCATCTTCTTTTTTCATTCTAAGGAATGCAAACGATTAGATCACGAGCGTGTAAACCATACGTACAACACCGTTCCATCTTGCTAAACACTCGTCGTACATAACTTGTTAGACATGATTTGCACCCGTAATAAGGTTTGCAAGTCCTTATTACGCATTCACGCCGTATCAACTTGTTAGTACAACGACCGCCCCGCTCGATGATATAAACAAACACAAACAAATTCTACACGACAAATCACACGCGAGAATTATTATCACAACACAATAATATATTAATAATATCCGCATTACTAATATAAACGTTAGTCCACTTACAAATGAGGCACTAACTATAACCCGTTCCAATCAGTAATCCTACAAGTCCCGCAACAAATTAAGCACACATAAAAGTCTAAGTCTATGCACCTATCTCAAGTCACCTAAATCCCTTAGACCATGCTCTGATACCACTTGTAACAACCCAAACCAACCCGCGAACAAACCACGTGAAAATACAAAATAAAAAAAATTTGTTGCACAGTGAACTGGCGCGGCGCGCCAGGAGGGCCGCGCGGCGCGCCATTCGGGTCTGTTCGGAAAGTCTCAAAATGCGAAAAAAATTGACTAGTTCCAGACACTTTTAGACGAAACGCTTTTTACCATACATCCATATATGTAAAACTAACATGTTTCAAATATAAAATCAATGTTTAACAAGCGGGGCCCACATCGGCCGTTTTACGAGTTTAATACAATTTACGAGTTTCGACCACCAAAAAGTTTAAGTTCCAAACTACACAATGAGCATGGCGTTTGGGATTAACTACCCAACTATCGGTCAAACTCCAAGAGCTACTAAAGCCAAAAGCGTCCCCTAGCATCAAGCGGGATCTCTAGTCCAAAACGATGCCCTTACCCTTGTCCAAAACCGAACCTATAAAAATAGTAAACAACGAGAGGGTAAGCAAAGCTTAGTGAATGCAATAATTATACGTATACATATATAATTATACCTACTTGCATACACTTACACACCAAATCGCAAACACGCTAGCATACACATTTAGCTTATCGTCACAATAACAAGCTATAAATCTCCAATACCACAAGCTAGCATAACAACCGCATATGAATATAACTCGAATAATATAATACGCTTACAACACAAATAACCATGGTTAACCAATAGTACAAGGGAACGGCGCTCGCGAAAATGCCATCGGTGTTCATAACATCCGTTAGGGCACTTAACACCTCGCACCACTAACCCCTAGGGTGGCACCTTAACACCTCGGCACATCACCCTGAGTGGCATCTTAACACCTCGATGCATCACTCATTATTTTTACGGAGTGGTGTCTTAACACCTCGACACTACACTCCTAGGTGGCATCTTAACACCTCGTTGCTACACCCGAGTGGCATCTTAACACCTCGATGCTACACTCTTCACGTGAAACGTGGTGTCTTAACACCTCGACACTACACATTTCACGCTACAACAAATAGATACATTATATACCTACACATATAATTATTCCACTCACCTTATCGCCTTGAAGAATGCTACCGAATAATCTGCAACTCGTCAATGGAAAGTACCTATTCCATTATCACAAATTCAACAACACACTTAGATTGGATTTACAAACCAACCCAATTTGACACTTAGTGCAAATTTGACCCAAATGCACTTCCAAGTACAAACCGCGCCCAAAATTAACCAATAATCACTAACACAAGTGAGAATGGTCTTAATACGCCAATTAAACCCCATCATAGGTGTTAAATACCTATCTTGCCCAAAATGACACTTAAACCCTAATTTGACCCATAAGAAGTCAATATCACGCCATTAGCAAGTTTTGACCCCAAAACATATTTAACTCGGTTCTATGCTTCAACCTAATCCATTTTAAGTTTATAAACCTTATTAATTCGACAATTGGGTCGTAATCATCACCAAACCCTAATTTTGACCCAAAGTCAAAATTAGTCAACCAACACACCTAAAAGTGTTCCAACACTTCCATAATCACTAAACCTAGTGATTAAACCCAATTACAAGTCCTAATCAAGGCCAATCACCAACACTAACAATAAACCCGATTACTAGCATCACTAAACCCACTTCATGAGTCTAAATGGGTTTATCAACAAATCAAGTTCAAACCCTAACTTTGAATAGCAAAATCAACAATGAAATTCGGAGTTAGAACTTACCAATACCGCTAAAATGATGCCGTTGACGAGTAGAACAACTTTAATGCTTGAGGTTTGACCCGAAACAACCTCCTTCTTCTCCAAATGTAGTTCTCTCTCACTAGAAGTCAATCTCTCTCTAGGGTTTGAGGATGGGAGTGTTTGTGTGGGTGAGAAATGAGCTCCAATAGAGTTCTAGGTCAGTCTTGATGACCCCAAACCGACCCTAATTGAAAAGACCAAAGTACCCCTCATTTAAACCTTTTAAAAAGGCTGAAAATTGCCTCTGCAGCAATCGTCGCACCGCGCCAGAAGGTGGAGCACCGCTCCAAATAACTGGAAATTGTGGTCGAGCCCAAAACAGGTTTCAGCAACTTGTTTTGGCCATAACTTTTCGACCGTAACTCCATTTTCGATGAATCAAATATCGTTGGAAACGTAATAAGATTTCCTTTCCAATGGTAAGGCTTTGAAACATCAATTCAAACTTTATTTGGGGTTGAAAAGATACGTACACACCTTGTCACTTCGGACAACGTCCAGTTTCCTTCGACGTTCGAGCAAGCAACACGTACACTTCATACACGCATCGTACACCATAAATACATTATGTACAATAAATATTTGGGTCTTACACTCAATTTATGTCCTTTCCAAGGTAACAATAATTTCGGTGTTAACACCTAGTTTTATCATTCATAAATATGTATAAACATGATTTTGAGTTCATTTAATTGAAAATTTTGAAAAATTTTACTAGAATTGGGTAGTCAGTATATAAGACTAGGGTTGTTCTTTATTATCAGAGAGCACTAGATTCTAATACAACTACTGCTTTACTAGTATTTTTAATGGTAACCAAGTGTTAAAATAAAAATAAAATTTTTTTTTTTAAAATCCGAAAGAATTTAACCCCTTCCCACACTTAAGATCTTGCAATGCCCTCATTTGCAAGAAATCAGTAACAATTTAAATTATTGAGGGTGATTAGCATAGAAAAATGATTAAATTTTATCAAAGTTTCCAAACATATTGTTGTTTGTGTTGAATGATAAATGGTGCACATCATTTGTTCATTCCGTCTTGTTGTTATTTCACATATATTTTACATCTTGTCGTCAAAATTAGTTGCTTTTGCTGAACTTAATGCCAGTCTTTGAAAATGCGTTGTTTTACCCTGTTGTGTACATAAGATAAACTGCAAACATATATACATATTTTTAAAGTTTGGTATATTACCCCACATTCAAAAATTATTAAAATCTAATAATAAAAGTTAGAAAATTATAAAAACTATTACAATATCAACATAAGTGTTAAATGTAGTAACATTACAAAAATAAAATAAATAAAACTAAATAAACTAGGGTTGATACTGATACCAGTAGGGGTTCCATGCATAACCGTATGTGTTATAGAATGCTTCAGCTGGGTTATAAGTAGGATACGGTGGTTGAATCTCTATAGACCAGGGAGGAAATACGGGCTTTGGAGTAGGAATATAGTTTCTACCTACATGTTGGCAATGAGCTATGATGTGGTTTTGATGAACTTGCCAATCTTCAAATGCTCGATGTCTAGCATTTTCATACTCTTGTGAAGCTATAAACCTTTGCATTTATGTCATTTCATTTCCCCCTCCTACATTATCTGGCTGTTGATTTCTTTCCACCTGTGGATGTCTTCCATTATATGGTACCGCGGCGTTATTTTACCTCTTCAAAACCTTAGCACCATGATATACATTTAAACCAATTGTATCGTGGGGTTCTGGTTCTTCGATTAATAATCCCCCCTGACTTATATCCACATCTAGATACTCAGCAATTAATGTAATAAATATACCACCTCCTATTATACTGTGCGGTCTCATCCCCCTAACCATAGCCAATAAATAATAACCCAAACAATAAGGTATACTTACAGCGCTTTGTGGGTCTTGAATACACATGTGGTAAAATAAATCTTGCTCATTTACCTTTTCCTTATTTTTACCTCGCTGTGTAATCGAGTTCGCTAGAAACCTTTGAATTACTCTTAACTCAGCTCTATCTATATCCGTATAAGAGTAATTTCCCCCTTTAAATCGGTGATGGCTAGTCATTTGACTCCATACACCATGCGTATCAAAATTTTCATCAATCTTCCTACCATTTAATATCAACCCTTGACAATCGGCAGATGCTAGCTCCTCAGGCGTATATATACGTAAGGCCTGAGCCATGTCTAGTAGAGACATGTGGCGTATCGAACCTCCTAACAAAAATCTAATAAAAGTTCGATCGGTTAAAGTAGCTACCCGATCATTTATTTCTATACTACACAATAATTATTCACACCATACTTTATATACAGGTCTACGCATGTTGAATAAACGTACCCAATCACTAAAAGTAGAATTACCATACCTTTGAGTAAGTAATTCCCTGATTGGCTCGACCAATTCCACTACCTCTAATGGTTCCCATTCTATTACCCTAGGTATTTCAACAGCTTTAGAATGAAGAGTGTGCAAGCCCCTTTGGTATTTTGGATAATCTATCCAACGTCTGTCTAATCTCAAGTTCGGGTGCAAATCTTCCACGTGCATATCTGAAAATGTCATAACTGGATGAGGTATATCTTGTTTGTAATAGTTATTAACATCCTGTTGTTCCGCATTCTCAGGAGGAGCAATGCGAGCTTGGGATGAAGATTCACCCCTTTCAGTCTGCAAAACATATCAAACACAATTTTTGTGCATCCAAATATGCATTAGTGTCAGCAAAATCATCAATCAAAATAATTACAATGACATGTTCAATTTATATCAAACTTATGCCCATTTTCATATTTTTATCAAATCTACACTTTTTCAAATAAGCATATACGAAAATGTTCGCCAAGTTCATAAGCATTCAACTCAAATAACATGTCAAAATAATCATTATTAGCAATTAAACAAGTTTCAAATGGCATTATCTCTCAAAAATCAAGTTCATGAATTTTAGACTTGAAAAAGTCCACTTTAATTCTCAAAAATCATGTTTAAGCTCAAAGTTTGGATCATTTAACTACCTAAACATGTTATACTACTTAATTTAGCAATAATTCATGACAAAAATCGGCCATAACCTGTTTATATCAAAAAGCCCCAAATTAGTCAAGAACACAAACCCTAGATTACTCAAAATTTGAAGTTTAAGGCTTCTAATCATGTTAAATAGCATCAATTTAGGTTATACAAGCATAATACATAAGCAATTTAAGCATAATTACACTAAAAAGCATCAAAATCAAATTGGGTATAAAATTGCTCAAGAACACTAAATTTTCGGATTAAATGGGTGTTTTGATGAAGAAATTACCGTTTTCCTTGAGTAATTCCTTGATAGCATCCTTCTCAACACGATTTTGTGAAAGATTTGATGAAAAATGGTGAAAAAAATTCGGATTTGTGTGTGTTTTTTGGTTTATTTTCGCAGTATTTTGGGGTGTGGTTGTGTGCAAACTGATCTGATCTTGCGTTTTATTTTTTTCTGGATTTTTCATCCTCCGCTAGTTGCGGTATTTACCCATTACAAACTCTGCGAGTCGCGGTGTCTTTTTATTTTATTTTATAAAAACCTTAACTTATAAAACAATTAATTAATTAATTTTAAAATTTTGTTTCCCTTGTTATTTAGGACGAGGTCGTTTCGGAACGATGTCCTAGTCCGTCCCTCGACAAAATTTTAAAATTTGTCAATTTAAAGCGCGGTTTTAAAAGCAAAGATTTTTGAGTTTTTTAATGTTTTTGGCATACTTTAATTCAATAAGATTAAAAATAATGATAATAAAAGTTCTCGTCCCTCCCTCGAGTAAAGCAATTTCGGCTCAACGACCTAGTCTTCAACTTACGACGAATTTTAAAAATCATATTTTTAACTTAATGAGATAAAGTAAATTTTTGTTTTTAAATTCACACAACTTAAATTTAAAATGCATAAAATTCAAAATTAATATTAAAAATTCACACCAAACTTAAATTTAATTTTGTTTTTATACATACAAACTTATATTAAAAATATTAATTTTTCAAATATTTACAATTTTAAAGAAGTTTACAATATTAATTTAATATTTATATATTAAATTTAAAAACAAAGTAAAAATAAAATTAAAAATCTTTTTGGTCTTTTATCCCACTTTAATCAATCAAATATTATCAAAAATATACGCCCCTCTTTTTGGTAAAGTAATTTCGGTTACATAACCTAGTTTAACTCATGACGAATTTTTGAAATATTTTGGGCTGATTGATTAAAGATATTTATACCTTAAGAATAAACGTTAAATTTCGCAGTGATGTAATAAATTTTTGTATGATATCAATAATTTCGGTCGCAAGACCTAATTTTATCGAATACCAATTTAATACTTTATAGCGAACAAATTATCGTTTATTATCAAAAGGTTAAAAAAATAAAAATAAAAATAAAAACTGTACAGAATTACCTGTGAGATAGTATTTCTTAGTGATATGCTCTAGCCCACTCATAAGATAGTCGGACTAATTGATTTTCCATGGCTACATAGGCGTAACCTCGAGCATTTAATGTTTTTTCTTCTAAACATATGAACGGTCGAAATTGTCCTTTAAAGACTTGATTCTCCCCACACTTAGTTAGCTGTGGTATCGAAATTGTGATTAACTTCGTTGTCGACTTCCATCGGACTATCTATGTAATGTTTAACTCTGTGACCATTAACCTTAAATTCAATCCCATTTGAATTTATTAATTCTACTGTTCCGTATGGGAAAACTCTTTTGACTATGAATGGTCCAGACCATCTTGATTTCAATTTTCCATGAAATAGCTTGAATCGTGAATTGAAAAGAAGAACTCTGTCTCCTTCTTTAAATTCTTTTGAACTTCTGATTCTTTTATCATGTCATTTCTTCATTCTTTCTTTATAGATTAACGAATTTTCGTATGCTTCATGTCTTAATTCTTCTAATTCGTTTAGTTGACTTAACCGTAGACGTCCGGCTTCATGTAAATCGAGATTACATGTCTTCAAAGCCCAAAATGCTTTGTGTTCAATTTCTACTGGAAGATGACATGCTTTTCCGTAAACGAGTCTAAAAGGTGTGGTTCCAATTGGAGTTTTGTAGGCTGTTCTAAAAGCCCAGAGTGCATCCTCGAATTTAATGGACCATGCCTTCGGATTTGATCCTACGGTTTTCTCTAGAATACGTTTCAAAGCTCGGTTAGTATTTTCAACTTGTCCACTTGTCTGTGGATGATAAGCGGTGGAGATTTTATGAGTTACTCCATATCTTTTGAGAACTTTCTCAAGTTGATTATTACAGAAATGAGTTCCCCGATCACTTATTAAAGCTTTCGGTGTTCCAAACCTTGCAAAAAGACGTTTTAAAAAGTTGACTACAACTCGTGCATCGTTAGTTGGGAGAGCATGTGCTTCCGCACATTTAGATACATAATCAATGGCTACGAGAATATATAGATTATTATGATATTTTGGAAATGGACCCATAAAGTCAATACCCCAAATGTCAAATACTTCACATACTTGAATGACATTTTGTGGCATTTCATCACGTTGACTTATTTTTCCGGCCCTTTGACATGCATCACAGGATTTGCAAAGAAGGTGTGCGTCTTTGTAAATTGTAGGCCAATAGAATCCAGCATCATAAACTTTTCTTGCTGTTAGTTGAGGCCCATAATGCCCTCATGTTGGTCCTGTGTGACAATGGTTTAAAATTTTACTAGCTTCATCTCCGAATACACATCGGCGTATTATTCCATCGGGACAACTTTTAAACAAATGTGGATCTTCCCAGAAATAGTGTTTTATATTACTAAAGAATTTCTTTCGTTTTTGGTACGACAATCCTTTTTCAAGGAATCCACATACTAAGTAGTTTGCATAGTCTGCAAACCATGGAATTTCATTATGATATATCTTCAATAGATATTCATCAGGAAAGTTGTCTTGTATGGTCGATTCATTTAGAACTTCTAATTCAGGATTTTCAAGACGAGAAAGATGATCAGCGGCGAGATTTTCTGCTCCTCTTTTATCTCGGATTTCAATATCGAACTCTTGTAAGAGTAAGATCCAACGGATTAATCTTGGTTTGGCATCTTGTTTCGAAAATAGGTATCTAAGAGCAGAATGGTCGGTATAGACCACCGTTTTAGCTAGAACGAGATATGAATGAAATTTATCAAAAGCAAAGACAATAGCAAGGAGTTCTTTTTCAGTAGTTGTGTAATTCGTTTGTGCTCCTTGTAACGTCTTACTAGCATAATATATAGGTTGAAATCGTTTTTTAATCCTTTGTCCTAAAACGGCTCCCATTACAAAATCACTTGCATCGCACATAAGTTCAAACGGTAGATTCCAATTTGGTGTTATCATGATCGGCGCATTAGTGAGTTTTTCTTTAAGAATATTAAAAGATTTAGTGCATTTATCTGAAAAGATGAATGGAGCATCCTTTTCTAGGAGTTTATTCATAGGAGTGGCAATTTTAGAAAAATATTTTATAAAACGTCGGTAAAAACCGGCATGCCCTAGAAAACTCCTAACTCCTCTAACATTGGTGGGATGTGGAATTTTAGCAATTACATCTACTTTAGCTCTATCCACTTCAATTCCTTTCTTTGAAATTTTATGACCAAGAACGATGCCTTCTTTAACCATGAAATGGCATTTCTCCCAATTAAGTACTAGATTTGATTGTTCGCATCTAATAAGCATTCGTTCAAGATTAGCTAGACATGTTTCAAATGTATCACCGAAGACTGAAAAGTCATCCATGAAAACTTCCATGCATTCTTCTATCATGTCATGAAAAATCGCCATCATGCACCTTTGAAAGGTTGCAGGGGCGTTGCAAAGTCCAAATGGCATGCGTTTGTAAGCAAAAGTACCATAAGCGCACGTGAACGTGGTTTTCTCTTGATCTTCGGGTGCTATTGGAATTTGAAAATATTCGGAAAAACCATCAAGAAAACAATAGTAACTATTTCCGGCTAATCTTTCCAACATTTGATCAATGAAAGGTAAGGGAAAGTGATCTTTTCTGGTGGCGTCATTTAATTTTCTATAATCAATAAAAACACGCCATCCTGTTACAGTCCTAGTAGGAATAAGTTCATTTTTCTCATTTGTAATGACAGTCATGCCACCTTTCTTAGGTACGCATTGAACTGAGCTTACCCATGGACTATCAGAAATTAGATAAATTAAACCTGCATCAAGCAGTTTAATAATTTCTTTCTTAACAACATCTTGCATATTAGGATTTAGTCTTCGTTGGCGTTGCACATACGTTTTATGACCTTCTTCCATAAGGATTTTATGTGTGAAATACGAAGGACTTATTCCTTTAATATCATGAATCTTCCATGCAATGGCTAGTTTATGAGCTTTTAATACAGAAATGAGTTGTGATTTCTCATTTTCAGTAAGAGAAGACGATATTATTACAGGTAATTCAGATTCACCATGTAAATAAGCGTATTCCAAATGATTTGGAAGTGGCTTTAACTCTAATGTCGGAGGTTCTTCTATCGATGATTTATATCGATATCTGTCTTCTTCTTTTAGCATTTGAATTTCTTCTGTTATTGGTTCATATCCATTAGCCATTAGTGTAGCTAACATTTCAATTTCATCAATTAGTTCAGTTCCTTCTCCTAAAGAACATTCTCCTGTTCCTTGTAATTCTGGAAATTCTTCTAACAATTCTGCATTTTATTCTATAGTTTGAATATAATAACATGTATCATCTGCAGATTGCGGTTGTTGCATTGCTCTATCAACTGAAAAGGTAACACTCTCGTCCTCTATACTTAGGGTCAGTTTCTTACCAAACACGTCTATCATTGCTTTAGCCGTGTTTAAGAATGGTCTTCCTAATATGAGAGGAACTTGAGAATCTTCTTCCATGTCTAGAACAATAAAATCTACTGGAAATACTAAAGTACCAACTTTAACTAGCATGTTCTCCATTATCCCTCTAGGATATTTTATTGATCGATCGGCTAGTTGTATGCTTATTCGTGTTGGTTTCAATTCTCCAAGGTCTAGTTTAGTGTATAGTGAATACGGCATTAAATTTATACTAGCACCTAAGTCTGCCAATGCTTCTATTGAACTAAGACTACCCAGAAAACATGGAATTGTGAAACTTCCTGGATCTGATAGTTTTTCTGGTATCTTATTCAACAGCACTGCTGAACAATTAGCATTCATAGTAACAGCCGAGTGTTCTTCCATTTTCTTTCTATTCGATATTAGATCTTTCAGAAATTTAGCATATCTAGGCATTCCTGAAATTACATCAATGAAAGGAAGATTTACATTTATCTGTTTAAACATATCCAAGAATTTGGATTGCTCGGCTTCAAGTTTCTCTTTTTTCATTTTACTCGGGTAAGGAAGTGGTGGTTGGTATGGTTTAACATAAGGTTTAGCATTAACTGTATTATCTTCATTAACCTTTTCAACTACCGGTTCTTTTTCCTTATCTTGATCAGGTTGTGGTTCTTGTGGAGTAGGAATAGTTTCATCAGAAGTTACAGGTATTTCCGGTGGTTTAAGTGTTGTACCACTTCTTGTGGTAATGGCTTTAGCTGTTTCATTCCGGGGGTTAGCATTTGTATCACTAGGTAGACTTCCCGGTTTTCTTTCACCTATTAACCTTGCTAGGTTACTTACTTCTTGTTCCAGATTTTGAATAGAAGCTTGTTGATTTCTAAATGCTTGAGCATTTTGTTCATTGGTTTGTTTTTGAGATGTGAAAAACTGTGTTTGAGTTTCAACTAGCTTCGTCATCATATCTTCTAAATTCGGCTTTTTATCATCGGGTTGTGGTGGTTTGTTTTGAAAATTAGGTCTTTGCTGGTTGTAAGTATTGTTGGATACTTGTTGATTACTTGGACCTTGTTGGTTGTTGTATGGAATATTTCGATTATAATTTTGGTTTTGATTGTAAATCGGTCTTGGCGGTTGATAATTATTCTGATAATTATTTCCAGGCCTTTGGTTTATATATGAAATATTCTCTCTTTGTTCCATTGTTAGTTCAATACTGAGACAATCTTTTGTCAAATGTGGTCCTCCACACTGCTCACAACTAATTCGTATTGAGTGGATATCTTTAGTCATCTTTTCCATTCGTCTCTCGACAGCATCTATCTTTGCTGAAATGGAATCTAAGTCATTGCTAGAATCGGCTCTAGCTGCTTTAGATGATCTAACGATATCTTTTTCTTGGTGCCACTCATGTGAGTGGGAAGCAGTGTTATCAATAATTTTATAAGCATCAGTTTCGGTTTTCTTCATAATAGAACCACCAGCTGCTATATCGATGTCTTTCCTTGTAGTGATGTCGCATCCTTGGTAGAATATTTGTACTATTTGACAGGTGTCTAAACCATTTGCGGACATCCTCTTAATAACTTTCCAAATCTTGTCCACGCCTCATATAGAGTTTCATTCAGTTTCTGTGTGAACGTAACAATTTCTCCTTGAAGTCTTACAGCTTTAGATGCCGGAAAGAATTGTTTAAGAAATTTTTCAACTAAAACGTCCCATGTATCAATCGCCCCTTCAGGTAACGATTCCAACCAATCTTTGGCTTCTCCCTTTAAAGTCCAGGGAAATAACATGAGATATATTTGTTCATCCTCAACTTCTCTTATTTTAAATAGTGTGCAGATCCTATTAAAGGTACGAAGATGTTCATTTGGATCTTCCTTCGGCGCACCACTAAATTGGCATTGATTAGTCACCATATGTAGAATTTGTCCTTTGATTTCATAATCTGGCGCATTAATGTCAGGATGAGTAATTGCGTGACCTTGGCCAGTGCCTTTAGCGCATTAAATCACTAGAGGATTCTGATTTAATGGTTCGTTCCTCAACAATCTCTGTTTGAATGATTGGTGGTTCCGGAGGAAAGATTAATGGTTCAGGATCTATGAATCGTCCCTGAATATTCTCCGGAATCTCAATTGTGAGGTCGGGTTTAAAAAATGGATTATCGGAAATTTGAATTGGAGTACTTGGTCGACTGGATGACGATTCTAAAGAAAAATCAACGGCGACAATATTAGCTAGATGTCTTGATCGAGTTACAGGTGGTGAACGTACAAAAGGTGGTGAACGTCTTGCTCGGTGCATTCACTGAATATCCTATTAGTTTTTAAAAGGAAAGAAAAATTATATAAGTTATCCAATTAATAGACTTTTCTAATTTTTGCCCACGTTTCGAATAGCCAAAAGATGCAGCAGAGGGGCAGGATTCGTTTGGTCTCAATATAATTGAGTACTGTTTGGCTCCAATAACCCGATCCACGTACAAATCCAACTATTACTACGAACCAGAAAATTTTGATGTCTATCAATTTAACCACTTAAAATAAATTTTCGAAATTTTAAGAAGTTTTAGAGAAGAAATAGAGAAAATTCTAAGTCCTAAAAACTAGAATGTCGAGAAATAAGAAAGAAAAAGAGCGCGTCGAAATTAAAATTAAAATTAGAGAAATAAGAAAGAAAATGAGTGACTTATAAAACTTTAAAACACTCGACTAACCCAACCTTATTATTATCACTAACTTAAAATTAAAATTACAAATTGAGATTACTAATTGGAGTGATAATTGATACATAGGTAAAAGGCGTCGAAAAATAAAAATAAGAAAGTGGCGCGTTGAAACTTAAAAAGGAACTAAAAACTAAGAATTAAAAGTTGCGTCTAGAAATATTAAAGCTTACAAGTAAAACTATATCCCAAATGGCAATATCTTAAAAAAAAAAAATACTAAAACTTAGATAGGCGTCGCAAAATTCTAAAGCACCTAAATCTTAGTCTAAAGAGAAAGCACTTAAGGGATTTTACGGCAAAGCCTAAAAATCTAGAAGTAAAAATAACTATGGCAAAAACTATGACTTAAAACTAATTACGAGCGAAAAATTACAAAAATTACGCTAAAAAAATAAAAAGGGACAAAATATAAAAATATACTAAAAGCTGTAAAAAGTACAATTTTTTATAAAAATATTATTTTTATATTATTTATTTTATAAAACTATTACTTTTATATATATAAATAAAACTAATTAAAATTAATTATTACAAATTAATTAAAACTTAAACTAAATAATAAATTAATTAACCCTAAATACTAATTAATTAATAATAATAATTAAAACTCTGTAATTAATGCAAGATTAGGGTTCTGGTCGTGTCAGACAGGGCGGCTCTGCGAGTCGCGGTTCCTCCTGGCAACAAACTCCGCGAGTCGCGGAGGATGTAAATTCAAACCAGTAGCAGGTTTAAATTCGTCAGTTTTACTTTTTTTTATATATATATGTTTTAATAATTATATAAAATATTTATATTAATTAAATAAAAACTTATATTTAAAAACTAAAATAAAAATACTTTATAATTTTATAAATAGAAATCTAAAAAAATAAATTTATATATATATATATATATATATATATATATATATATATATATATATATATATATATATTTTGGTTTTTTTAATTTTTTAAATTTTTAATATTTAAATTGTATATTTTTTTTATATTTTTCTTTTTTATATTTTCTATTTTAATAATTAAATAAAATATTTATATAAATTAAATAAGAACTTATGTTTTAAAAACTAAAATAAAAATAGAAATACAGAAATTTTATAAAACTTAAATATTTAACAAACTCTTAAAAATATTTATATTTTTGTTTTTCTTTTTATATTTTCGAATATTTAAAACGTATTTTTACAAAAACGTATTTTTATAAAAGTAAAATAAAAATAAAAATCTTTTTTTTATATATTATATTAGCGTTGCGCTTCCGGCTTTTAACCTAGATTTTGTTTGCCCGGCAGCGGCGCCAAAAATACTTGATGTTAAAGCTAAGGGGTATAAAATACTATTAAATTTTACAACGAAATACTATTAAATACGATACAATTTTACACAAGATATTTATTTATTTATAGAATGGATATACCTAAACCTTGCTACAACACTTATAGGCAGTGTACCTAATCGTACAGTAGTGTAGTTTTTAGTAAGTCCGGTTCGTTCCACAGGCAAATCTTTTAAACAAAGCTAAACGCTATATTAGTTTTAATTTATAAAAAATACAAATATATATAAGTAATATTATTATTAAAAAAGGGGGTTTTTACCGTTTAAAGACCGGTTTGTCGATTTAAAACTTTAGTCGCAGTTAAAACCTAATGTAAAATATTAAATAAATAAAAGACTTAATTTAAAGCGTAAAGTAAATAACGATAATGAAATTGCGATAAATAAAAGTGCGATAAAATAAACTTGCGATAATTAAAAAGTACGATAATTAAAAATGCAATTAAATACAATGACAATAACTAAAAGTACGATAATTAGAAGTGCAATTAAATATAAAATAAAGGAAATTAAATATGAAATAAAAGAATTATGCTTATTTAAACTTCCGTAATCATGATGTTTGACGTGTTGATTTTAGTTTTATGCCCATGGGTTAATTGTCCTTTGTCCTGGATTATTTAATATGTCCGTCTGGTTTTTGTCCATAACAGTCCATCAGTCATAAATATAAAGTGCGAGTGTCCTCGTCAAATTATCCTTATACCAGAAGTTAAATATTCCAACTAATTGGGGACTTAAACTGTAACAAGGTCTTAATACTTTGTTTAATAATTACACCAGGATATCGACTGCGTGTAATCCAAGGTTTTAATATTTTGTTATCAATTATGCCAAGTGTCCTTGTACATAATTTCACCCTTGTTTTAATAAGTCCATAGACTATTAATCCATTCCCGTGTCCGGTTAAATGAATGATTATTCGTACATATAAATACCCCGCCCATCGTGTCCGATCGAGTATATATGGTTATTTATAGGGACGTCCTATTGTAAATCTTTATATTAAAATTAACAAACTATCATTTAGTTAAACAAATATAAAGCCCATTAATAGCCCATAGTCTAATTTCCACAAGTGTCATTCTTTTGTCCAAACCCCAATTATGGTACAAAGCCCAATTACCCAATTTTAGTAATTAGTCCAACATCATGATTACTTCGTTTTAAATAAGCATAATAATAACTTAGCTACGAGACATTAATGTAAAAAGGTTGAACATAACTTACAACGATTAAAAATAGCGTAGCGTTACACGGACAGAATTTCGACTTACACCCTTACAATATGCGCTAACATACCCTTATTATTAGAAATTAAAATTAAAATTAAAATTAAAATATATATATATATATATATATATATATATATATATATATATATATATATATATATATAATACGTTTATGAATGAAGAGAAAAAGATGTGTTGAATTCAGAAAAATGCGTTGCCTTATATAGGCCCACACTGAAATTTGGGGCTCCGCGAGTCGCGGCCCTTGTTGCCTTCGAACTCCGCGACTTGCGGAGGTAATATTTACAGCTCACACATCTTTGGATCCTTTCTTGTCGACGGATTTTATAATATAAATATAATATAAATATATAATTTATATAATTAATTATATATTATATTATATTTATATATATATAATTAATTTGTAACTTTCACTCCGTTGCGTCGCGCGTTGAGAGTTGACTCATGTCCCGGTTCCGGATTTTCGAACGTCCTTGCGTACAATTTAATATCTTGTACTTTGCGTTTTGAATCTTGTACTCTTGTAATTTTGAGACGTTTCTTATCAATAATTGGAACCACTTTGATTGTACTTTGTACTTTTGAGCTTTTTGGTCGTTTGCGTCTTTAATTCGTCGAATCTGTCTTTTGTCTTCACCTTATATTATTTAAACGAATATCACTTGTAAATAGAACAATTGCAACTAAAAGCTTGTCTTTCTTGTGGGATAATGCAATGAAATATATGTTCGTTTTTAGCATTATCAACACCCATAGCTTGAAATTCCATCCATTTCCCATTTGAGTCCGGTGGAATCTCATCATTAGAAACCGTAAACTTAGACAGTTTAGAAATAGCAATATTCCTCTTCTAGTTTTTCACATTTTGCTCATTTTCAGAGCGATTCACTCGTGGTCTGGTACGAGAAAAATATTTTCGACGACTAGCTTTTTGCGAAGGCGATCGTGCCTTTGGTTTAAAAGCTCTACTATGATCACTTGATTTGGCAAATCTTGCCTCAGTATCCTGTTTAGAAACCTTAATCTTCATAGGAGAAATTAACCTATTGAAGTTCTTTCTCTTATACTCTCCATAGACAACATTTGTCGTATGATTTTTAACACGAACTTCATCATTAACAGGTGAACCTATTCTATGAGCATAAGATGATCGGTGATCATCATATGTGAGGTCAATATTCTGTCTGGGTGATATATATCTTCTAGGACAATTAGCAGCAATATGTCCAAAAATAGCACAATTAAAACATTGACGAAACTCCCTATGTCCTCTAAATTCAAACACGTTATTAGAGTTTGAGGATGATGGATCTTGTGTTCTTACCAACATAGGAGAATCATTTGTTTTATTTCTTGGAACAGGCTTAGGTGTAACAGGAGGAACTGGTCTGTTAGAAAATCTAGGATATCTTAAAATTTTAACAGGACCTTTCGGTGTTCTAACTCTACTTGTCTTAGAGTTATCTCCTAACCCAGTTTTCCTATCTTCCTCATGATCTAGAGCACCTTCAGCAGTATCATCAGAAGTTGTATTCTTAGTTGAGCTACATTTATTATTCTTTTCAACATTATCTTCATAACTAGGAGGGATACAATCTTCTGGCCGGCCGTCAACTACGTTTGCATTAACAAATGTGTTCTGAAAAGGAGGAGATGCAGACTTATATCCAATACCTTTACCCTTGGTGTCATTAAGTTCCACCATTAATGCATTCCATTGCGACGCACTTGCCCAACAATTCATTTTAATTGAAATTGCTTCTAAATCAGCTTTAACGCATTCATTTTCTTTCTTTAGTTCATTAATTGTGTCAACACGTTTAATTAAAGCTTGATTTATGTCAAAGTTATAACATTTAAGATCGTGAAGTTGTTTTTTATAAACTTTGATCTGCTCTTTCAACTCGTTTTCAACCTTAGTGGTCACATGGTCTGCATGCCATTTTTCTTTCATCTTCGCATATGCCTTTGTTAAATTATCTATTGTTATCTTAGATTCAGCGCATTTAACACATTCATTAACAGTAGATGGATCAGAAGATACCTATTGAGCGTTATTTGATGAAGAAGTCTCAGCCATAAATGCAAAGTAATTTGTCTTCTTCCCATCATCAAGCTCATCTTCTGATTCTGACGTGTCTATAAGGAACTCTGATGTATCAGCATCTTTACCCAAATGAATCTGTTCAAGTCTGTCCCAAATATCTTTGGTTCTAGTTAACCCGGAGACCTTCTCAAGATCACTTTTTGATAAGCACATCCTTAGTAAGTCTACTGCTTGCTTGTTCTATGCTTCAATATTAGTTTGGTTAACTCCAGTAAGGTCAGATTTATCTTCAATTTATGAATCTGAAATTTTGTCTGAATCATCATCTTCTGAATTTACACTCTCAAGATCTGAACCTTCACCCATAAGAACTAACATTTCCAGCTCTACGGCAATCATTCTACCCCATTCGTCTAGTTCTTTATCAGCATCAACCAATGTTTCTTCACTTTGATCAGCTTCTAGACTTTCTTCAAACACTGAGGTATCACCATATTTATCCTTCCAACTGTTGAAGTAGTAGTCCTCTGACGATGTTGGTGAAACACTTCCAGATTCAGGTGTACAAGGAACTGAATCACGTGCCTTCTTGAATTTATCTTTAACCTGTTTCTGAATCTTCTCTTTCCGAATTGTTCGAGACAATCTTTCAGCTCTTTCAGCACGAGCAGTCATCTTCTCAACTGAATTCTAATCAGTAACACAATCTGCTTGATCTTCAGTGATCTTTGCCATGTTAGCTTTAGGTTGTTGATCATCTACATTCAATTTGATAAACCAGTCATCATCATCTCCATGAATGACAACCAAAGCTTTGTTAGGAGTCTCAGCTGTTTCTGGTTCATTTACTTTATCACTAATGTAGATCTCACGCTTAGTTGTTTGACTCTGAGAACTGTAGTTCTGATTCTTGAACGGATTACGATTACCCTGCTTCTTCTGTTTTGTGCACTGTCTTGAAAAATGACCTAATTCTCCACAGTTGTAACAAGTAATAGTATTCATATCAAATCCCAGTTTTGTATCTTTGGTCAGACTAATCAGTTTTCCACTTCGCTCTTCGTAATCTCTTGCTCTTCTCACAAGATTTGCCATACCCCACATAATACCCGTCTTTTCTGCTTCATCTTTATCAAGTTGATGATAATCTTCTGTGGTTAGATGAATGTTACCCACACGACCATCAAGATAACTATCATAAGAATTAACAAGGCTTGATAGTAAAGCTATATCTTCACTAATATTTTCTTTCCCAACTTTCCTTATGTTTTCAATCTTAAGTGCAGAAAGAACATCTGATGCAGTCGGTGTAGATGACTATGTAGTATTGGAAGTAGATTGTGATTGAGTATTGAGAGAACATGGTGAAACTGGTGGTGGATACGAAGGTTGTTGAATAGGTGCACTGCTAACATTCAAACCATACATATTCTGATTGTTCGTAGCAAAAGCTGTTTGAAATGGTGAATGAGCTGACTTAGGCGGTGTGTAACCATTTTGATAATACATTTTTGTGTCTTGAACTTGTTTAGACCTCTTGACTTTGTTTAACAACTCTAGTTCTTCTTCCTGAAGTCTTGTAATAAATGAGTTCACTGCAGCAGTAGCTAGTTCTCCACTGGTTTTCACAGTTAATACGAAACCATTCCATTCTAAAGGTAATGCTCCAGCTAGACATGTTACTTTGTCTTTCTCTTCAATGTTTACGTCATGCTTGTGTATTTCAGCTAGCAAATGATGATATCTTTCAATCAATTCTGTAATAGATTCTCCAACTTGCTAGTGAAAACGATCAAACTCAGCTTTCAACTCTAAACCTTTTCTAGTTCTGTAAGATGAATTCCCTTCATTAAAAGTACGAAGTGCTTCCCATATCTTGAATGAGTTATCATGACACAGAAATTGATGGAAAATCGGACCATCAAGAGCACTTGTCAAGTTACAGTACATCTTCTTTTCCAAGTTATACTCTTCACGTTCTTCCGAAGGCATATTATGCAACGTAAACAATTCATTTGTAACATGTGAACGTGGCCATTGAAATTTGGTTTCAATGTACTTCCAAAGCTTTGTGTCCTGGCCATCAGACCAAATCTTAAATCTCGACTTCCAAGTGGAATAGTTATCCATATTCATTAACCTCGGACATTTCGTACCACTTCCGGATTCACTCTCAGCAAGGAGTAATCGTTAAGTCATATTCTTAATACTCTGAACTAACGGTGCAGCTAACGCATAATCGTTTGAATTAAACATCTTGAAAAATTTTATCAAAGGTAAAATGTACGATTCAGGATATCAACCGTACGCGTGACAATCTCAACCGTATGTGTCACAACTCAAGCGTACGTGTCACTACTTAATCGTACGTGTCAAAACTCAAACAAAGAACCAATTACTAAGTCTCAGACATGCGAGTAAGGATAACCCGTGTGATTACTCGTACGTGTCACTGTCAACCGATTGATCACTCGTGTGATCAGACTGTAGTCACTTAACCTAACAAGGTTATGCTAAACCGTGCGTGTGAGTTCACGAGTGATGTAAACCATCTGGTCAACCGCGCGAGTGAGCAAATTTTTTTTTGCCCCACTCGTGTGAGCTGCTGTTCACCCTAATTCACTCAAAAACCCTAAAATTGATGTTAAACCTCAATTTCTTTGTCCACAAGCTGGATTAGCACTAAACTAACATAAATACACTCTCTAATCACAATTACACATGTAAAAATGATTCCTTTTTGATCAAAATCACTCTAAAACTCAAAAACCCAAAATAACAAACTCTTATATCATCAAAAATCACTAGATGATGTTGAAATCACAACCAACGCTCTGATACCAATGATGAAACATGACTAGGAACTTCGAAATCAACAGGTTTAATTCACACAAAGGCAGAATTAGTGAATCAAACCATTCTAGTGAATATTGTGCTTTTTGGGATTAATTTAGTCAAACCACAACAATGGATTGTGTGATTAGATTAACACCTAGAGCTATTATTCACCTCTTGAGTGATTTGGGTTGAGAGAGAATCGAATAAGGCTACCAGATCTGAGTGATGTGTGTGTAATGAGAGGCTTAACCTAAAATGAAGAACATAACACTTAAATACCCCTGCTGTTGAGTCAACCACGCGAGTTAGTTGTCACTCGTACGAGTGATCTGTCTCAGCCGTGCGGGTGATCACTCACTCGTGTATGTATACTCAGATTAGATTTGTGACTCAGCTCAGCTCAACCGTGCGTATGAGCTTGTCAGCCGTACGAGTGAGACTTCACTCGTACGTCTGACAGAGTCTAAATATGTCATACATCCTTATCGCGTTCCTGCAGTACCTGTAACCACATATAAACATAGAGAGGATAATAACGAGCGATCATGGTAGCCCATAAACTGAAGTACTATTCACAAACGTAAGCTATATGTCTAGGGACTTACAGAAAATGTATCAACAATAACTCTAGTTCGTTTAATTTAGAATGCTTTTTATATGTGTTACCATGGATTTTATCCTGCTTAGGTGGGTAAAAACTCTCTACCTACAGGATGGTGGTGCAGTGATCACTTTTAAGGAAAACTTGTTTCCTTACGTCGAGTATTCCGAAGCATATTTTTGCTTCATTGCTCGGTATAGTGTGGATTATGACAGGGTTATTTATGTGCCAGCTGTCATTTTTCTCACATAATTCCTTATATGGAATTTAATTCTGTTAAGACATTAGTTTATCAAAAGTAGTTGTGAGAAATTCATTAAGTTCTCTGTAGGAAGTTTGTAGGCTTCAACTACCAATATTGCATCTTTCAACTACATGTTAAAAAGGAAAAAAGTACAAGACATCTAATGATAAAACTTTCGGAGGTTGGTTCCATTCCAAGCCCTTGGTATAGGTTTGCCTGCTGTTGTTTCCAATTTGTAGGAGCCTTTACCCAGCACTTGTGAAATTACATAGGGTCCCTCCTAATTTGGTCCTAATTTTCCTTCGTATTCCACTTTGCTTGCACTGTTTAACCTTAGGACATATTCTCCCACTTTGAAGGTCGAGGGCTTCACTCTTTTTTTGTAATAGCCTTCTATCGTTCGTTTGTACGAGGCCTCCCGAATCACAGCTGCCTCTCTTCTTTCCTCGAGTAGGTCCAAATTGACTCGAAGATTTTCTTCATTGTTTTCATTGTTCGCTGTTCTTTCTGTTAGCACTTGTATCTCTGCGAGAAGGATAGCTTCTGTTCCGTATGCGAGGCTATAGGGTGTTTCTCCATTGCTTCGCTTTGGTGTTGTCCTGTGTGCCCATATCACCAAGGGAAGCTCATCGACCCATCCCTTTCTGCATTTGCCTAAGCGTTTCTCAATTCCTTTGATTATGTCTCGGTTGGTTACTTCCACCTGTCCGTTACCTTGGAGATGATATACTGAGGTGAAGTTTTGCTGAATTTTCAATTGCTTGCAGAATTTTGGGAAAATCCCTTCTGCGAACTGTTTCCCATTGTCCGAGACTATTTCTTGTCGAACTCCGAACCTGCATACGATATGCTCCCAAACAAACTTTTCTACTTGCTTACAAGTGATTGCTGTCAAGGGTTTTGCCTCAGCCCACTTGGTAAAGTAATCAATTGCTACTAGTAGGAATCTTGGACTTTCGGGGGTATCATTGATAGGTCCAACTATGTCTATTCCCCATTTCATGAATGGCCAAGCAGATGTAATAGAGACTAGTTCTTGCTTGGGTAGTCTCGGGACATTTGAGTGGATTTGACAAGATTCACAAGTTTGTAGTACCATCGTTGCATCACGATGCATCGTAGGCCAGTAGTACCCTAGTCTCATGATTTTTGCGACTACTGACCTTGGACCTGCATGAAGACCACATATCCCTTCATGCATCTCTTAGATTATAACAGTTGCTTGCTTTGGCCCCATATATCGAAGCCATGGAGTGAGGTATGATCTTCTGTATAGCGCTCCGTTCATCATTTTGTATGAGGGTGCCTTTATCCTTATCTTCCTTGCTTCGCTTTTATCCTCTGGTAATTTTCATGTTTCAAGATATACTTGCAGTGGGGTCATCCATGTTACCTCGTCTTCTTGTATGAGGTCATTGACCTCTTCTTCTAGGATCGATTTCTTTTCTAGCACCTCCACCAGGACTTCTTTTGCAAGATGCCTAAATGTTAGCGAAGCAAGTTTGCTTAGTGCGTCTGCCTTCTTATTTTGACTTCTTCGGACATGTTCGATGTCAAAACTTTTGAAGCTTTCGATTAGTTCCTTCGCTTTTGACAAGTACTGTTGGATGGTGGGTTGCTTTGCTTCAAAAGTGCCCCTGATTTGGTTAGACACTAGTTGTGAGTCGACGAAAGCTCGAAGGTGAAGGATTTTTAATTCCTTCGCCATTCTCAGCCCTGCGGGTAGTGCTTCGTACTCAACTTCGTTATTAGTTTTTTCGAATTCGAAGTGGAGTGCATATGTGAACTCTTTTCCTTCGGATTTTACTAACATCAGACCAGCACCTGATCCATCAGAACTCGACACACTATCAGTGTACAACTTCCATTCTTCACTTTTAATCTTCGGGGTAATGACCTGAGTGGAGTTCTTTGTATCTTCTTCATCAACGCTATCTGTTTTAGCGATGAAATCTGCCAGAACTTGTCCATTGATTACGTGCCTGACTCGAAACTCGATGTCATGTTCATCTAACTCAATGGCCCATTTAGCCATTCTCCCCGATTTTTCAGGCTTCGAGAGTACTTGCTTGATTGGTTTGTTGGTGAGGACCACTATCTGATGTACTTGGAAGTATCTTCTGAGTTTCCTAGCTGTATGGACGAGTGCCAGGGTAAGTGATAAGGCTAAAAAGGAACATATATTTCATAGCATTATCCCCCAAGAAAGACAGGATTTTAGTTGCAATTGTTCCATATTCAAGTAATATTCGTTTATATTTAATAAGTGCGAAGACAAAAGGCGAAAACGAAGAATTGAAGACGGAAAGGTCCAAAATGCTCAAATGTACAAGATACAATTAAAGTGGTTCAAATTATTGATGAAGAACGTCTAAAAATGACAAGAGTACAAGTTGCGGAACGCAAAGTACACGATATAAAATAATACGCGAAGACGTCCGAAAATCCGGAACCGGGACCCGAGCCAAGAAGAAACGCGCGACGCAACGGACCAAAAATATCTAGTCTACTATGCATATAAATATAATATAATATATAAATAATTATTAAAATTATTTATATTTTATTTATATTTAATATTATGTCGGCAAGCTATGAGACAAATCAATGTGAGCTGTCCAGGGTGGCCATGCGACTCGCATGGCCAGAAGGCTATTTCCCATGCGAGTCGCATGAGGATCAGAATCAGGCCTGGTCTATAAATTTGCCAGTTTTCGTTCGTTTTTACAGACACCACACACATAATAATAATAATACTCTGTAATAAATAAATATATATAATATATATAGTATAGTGTAGTTTTATATTAGATTAGTTCGGGTTATGTAAAGGTTATTTTACGGGTTTTAAAGTCGGAGCTCTGTCCGTGTAACACTACGCGATAAATAATCAATGTAAGCTATGCTCTTCTTTTTAAATTAATGTCTCGTACTTAAGTTATTATTATGCTTATTTGAGCCAAAGTAATCATGATGTTGGACTAAATATTAAAGACGGGGTTATTGGGCTTTGTACCTTAATTGGGGTTTGGACAAAAGAACGACACTTGTGGAAATTAGACTATGGACTATTAATGGGCTTTATATTTGTTTAACTAAATGAAAGTTTGTTAATGTTAATATAAAGATTTACAATTGGGCGTCCCTATAAATTACCATATACACTCAATCGGACACGATGGGCGGGGTATTTATATGTACGAATAATCGTTCATTTAACCGGACACGGGAATGGATTAATAGCCACTAGAATAATTAAAACAGGGGTGAAATTACATTCAAGGGTAATTGGTGTAATTGTTAACAAAGTAGTAAAACCTTGGTTTACACGCAGTCGATAACCTGGTGTATTCATTAAACAAAGTATTAAAACCTTGTTACAATTCGAATCCCCAATTAGTTGGAATATTTAACTTCGGGTATAATAATAATTTGACGAGGACACTCGCACTTTATATTTATGACTGATGGACTGTTATGGACAAAAACCAGACGGACAGATTAAATAATCCAGGACAAAGGACAATTAACCCATGGGCATAAAACTAAAATCAACACGTCAAACATCATGATTACGGAAGTTTAAATAAGCATAATTCTTTTATTTCATATTTAATTTCCTTTATTTTATATTTAATTGCACTTCTAATTATCGCACTTTTATTTATTGTTATTTAATTGCACTTTTAATTATCGTACTTTTTAATTATCGCAATTTTATTTTATCGCACTTTTATTATTCGCAATTTCATTATCGTTATTTACTTTACGCTTTAAATTAAGTCTTTTATTTATTTAATATTTTACATTAGGTTTTAACTGCGACTAAAGTCTTAAAATCGACAAACCGGTCATTAAACGGTAAAAACCCCCCTTTATAATAATAATATTACTACTTATATAATTATATATATTTTATATAAATATAGTTAAAAATATAGTAAGTATCACCAGCTCCCTGTGGAACGAACCGGACTTACTAAAAACTACACTACTCTACGATTAGGTACACTGCCTATAGTGTTGTAGCAAGGTTTAGGTATATCCCATCCGTAAATTAATAAAACTTGTGTCATATTTTGTAGTATTTTGTATTAAAAATAATACTATTTCGTACCCTCACGCTACATCATCAAGTTTTTGGCGCCGCTGCCGGGGAGTCGGCGAAACTATCTATTTTTCATTTTTGTATATATATATTTATTATTTTTAGAAAAACAATATAAAATCCTAAAAATTAAAAAATTTAAAAATCTAAAAATTTAAAAAATTAAAACCGAAAAGAAAAAAAATATATATATATATATATTTTTATATAATTTTAAGATTTTTATTTATAAAATTATCAAATATTTCTATTTTTAGTTTTATAAAAATATTAAGTTTTTATTTAAATTATATATATATTTTATTTAATATTTAAAAAAGAAAATATAAATAAATATAAATAATACGGTTGAGCCTGTCATTTGTCCCCCCTCATTTGAACCGGCTCTGGAGGTCATGCGACTCGCATGACCTTTAGCCTGAACCCCATGCGAGTCGCATGATGGGTCTGACAGGGCCACATACAACCCTACTTTCGCATTAAATACGGTATTTTATTTATTATTATTAATATAAACCCTAATTAGTTTATTAATTTAATATTAATTAGTTTTAATTCTTAATTAATTTGTATTTTACTTTTAATTAGTTTTATTAATATATAAATTAATATCTTTAATAAATAATAATATAAAAATAATATTTTTTTTTTATAAAAATTATTCTTTTTCTCAACTTTTTATATATTTTTATATTTTGTATCTTTTAGTCGTTTAGCGTAATATTTGTATTTTGTCGTTCGTACTTAGTTTTAAATATAGATTTTGCCGTAGTTTATTTTTATATTTCTAGATTTTTAGGTTTGCCGTAAAATCCCTTAAGTACTTATTCCTTAGACTAAGATTTAGGTGCTTTAGAATTTTGCGACGCCATTTTTCGTACGACTTTCTTACTTTTATTTTTCGACGTCTATTTTTCTACCTTTTTATTTTTCGACACTTTTCGACGAGCAATCTATTTCTTTCTATTTTCTCGACACTCTAGTTTTTAGGACCTAGAATTTTCTCTATTTCTTATCTAATATCTCAAACAGAAAGAAAAATTATTTAAGCGGTTAAATTAATGGACGTTGACATTTTTCTGGTTCGTAGTAATAGTTGGATTTGTTAGTGGCTAGTTGTGGGCTTCCGATTTAAAGGGTCCTGGCTACCTGCTGCATCTTTTGGCTATTCGAAACGTGGGCAAAATCAGAAAAGTCTATTAATTGGACAACTTATATAAGTTTTTCTATTTTTATAACTAATAGGATAATTCGTGAATGCACCACATTGTAGCTAAAATTTAGCCATCGCAATAAAATGGAAAATTTTGAAAACAAGGCCTTGGAAACTCTTTTTGAACTCCAAAATCAATTAAATCAATACTCTCAACCGAGTGTTGATGACAATTCGGTCAGTCAATCTTGGATCGCGAACGACGAAACAATAACTGGTTGTGAAATCTGTGGAGATTATCACTCAACATGGGAATGTTACTATTACGTTCCTACTGAAAATTACGCAACCACAGAACCTGAATGGAACGATTATGAAGAACACAATTCTAATTGGGATTATTCCCAAGAAGATATTCAAACTCAACAACCAGAAGAACTTGAAGATTCTTTAGATTATATGAGAATCAAACTCGAAGAACTTGATGCTCAAAAGGAACAAATGAGAGAGTTTGTAAATAGGCAAGCTGAAACTCTACCAGATTACACACCTGTTGATCTGAGGAGTATTGTGCAAGAAAATCTCAAATCATCGAATTTTGATGAATTCGAGAGCTCCGAAATCACCAACTATCCCGATGATAATTCTTATTCAGCCTTACCAATTTCACAACATATCGACACATTAGCCTCTACCGACGAAGAAGATGTAAGGGTAACAAATTGGTACTCTTGGGAAAACGATAACGTTGAAAATTTTACCCCCGAGACCAAACCGAACTTCACCATTCCACAACCTCCTAACCCAATATTCTCAATAGACGAGTCATCTACTGAAGATGAACCACGAGCTGTAATAGATAATGACACCTCGGATTTCACCCAATTGGGTAATAGAGGTGAAACCTTTGATTCCCAGAATGAACGGAAGGAAATATTAGAAATTGTCCACCCTATAGATATAAGTATGTCGGTGTATATCGATCCATTTGACCAAGAAACAGAAAAGAGACATATCCATTTACTAAAAGCTACACTTAAAAAAGAATTAAGTAGTGACGTTCGGGTGAGTCTAAACTTTAAACCCATTGATATATTATACACCACCCGAGATATAAATAACTGGCTCACTATTTTAATTCGTGGAACTTATTCCACCGACTTCACATATCATCAGCTAAAGTGTAGGGAAGTCTAACCCCACTTAACGTTAAATTAGGGGTTCGGGTTAGTGCATAACTCGTTAATAAACATGCATGATAACTTAGGGTAAAATACGCATTTTCAAAAATTAGCAAACAGTTCAGAAAAGCAACCATTTTTGAAGAAAAACATGTGTGATAAAACAAGAAGGAATGAACGGTGAGGCGCGCCATCTATCATTCGACGAGCTTTGTAAGTACAAACTAGGTAATCTTAATCACTTTTCTACACTAATCACCCTCATGAATTTATAATTATAGTCTGATTTCATGCAAATGAGGGCATTGCATGATCTTAAGTGTGGGGAAGGGTTATAAATTCTCTCGGGTTTATACTTGGTTTATTTGCCAAATTTTGGGAAAATTTGAAAAAAAATTTCAACTAAATGAAGTCAAAATCATGTTTATACATATTTATGAACGATGAAAACTAGGTGATAATAGCGAAATTATCGTTACCTCGAAAAGGACATAAATTGAGAAACAACCAAAAACGCTTGAATTCATTTAAAATGGAATAAATGAGAATAAAAAGGCAAAGAAAGAAACTAAGTGTGGGGAGAATGTACCAAGTTATTCAATTAAAAACTATCTATCACATGTTTCTGTAAAGTTATTGCAGGTGTTTTTGTTTTGGACTAAATTAACTGTTTTACCCGATGAAAAAAAGAATAGATGGATCTACACGATGAATCAATTCCATCATTAAAAGGAAGTAAAGTCTTCCGAAAAAGACACGCGCTTCTTGATTTAGGTCATGAAGTTGTCGTCCAGACCAGCTGTAGGTTGACGAAAAATCTAGAAAAGTCATCTCTAAAATCAGCTGGAAATCCACGGACCTCAGCATCAAACAGGGTCGCCAAGTGGTCAGATTTATCCTAACCATGAGAAGGATTTATCTCGTACAATGGGGGGGCACCGTGCAAATTAGCTTGATAAGACTAATGAATCAGATCCCCAGAAAGGATAATCTCCTTTAAAGATCAAAAATCAGCTTTTAAGCCTGATATTACTCAATCCTTGAGATTGACCTTAAAGATTGAGAATTCAAACTCATGGAATTCGATGATATCTAAACTCGAGCTTGAACGAGAAAATATTTTGATAAAAATTACAAACCGATTTGTTTTCTGAAAACCCATTTTCAATGCGTTCATTACCATTGAACGTAAAATCCTAGGAATTCACCTGGAATTCATTAGGTCACCTGAACCAAATCGGGTGTCAACCGTAAGAACGGTGGTTGCATAGCATGGTCGAAGACAGGACCTTGTGCCAGACCGAAAAATCAAAGGATGATCTTTACTATTGCTCCTACCAAGGATAGTTCTAGCATCCGACACGTTAATTAGACCATGAACAAATGCATGTCATTAGACATTGCCTTAACAGTTTCTTGTTCATCGCTTTCCTTTACAACCGGACGGTAGTTTACCGAAAGGTAATATACGGAACAAATAAACTGGATGTGTGCTTTCCAATACCGGGATAGCAGTGGATTACACGAACCTAAAAGTTTTAAGCCAAAATATTGATCCACAAATATATTTTGCAACACCGATGATGGATCAAATCAGAAAACTTGTCTAGGGTAAAATCTAGCTTGAATTTTTAAAAGATCAAATGTTTTCATAAAGATCCAATTTCCTTAAGGATATACATTTTTATAGTCATGTGGGACTGTAAACCACCTTTCAAATGTGCACTTTGCTTTGAAAACCGAAAGTAAATCGGCTATTTGATTGTAAGTGTCGTTGACCTAAACCCAAGGCAACTGTGGATGACACACCCACCTTTAACCATGGTTCTATCATTACTATCATTGTTTATACCGCTCTATCAAAATCACTGATGTACAAAGTGTGAAGAATAAAGAAGTGATTCGTGTGATGTATTATATTATTTCAAGACTGTATTGCTTGAGGACAAGCAACGTTCAAGTGTGGGGATATTGATAAGGCTAAAAAGGAACATATATTTCATAGCATTATCCCCCAAGAAAGACAGGATTTTAGTTGCAATTGTTCCATATTCAAGTAATATTCGTTTATATTTAATAAGTGCGAAGACAAAAGGCGAAAACGAAGAATTGAAGACGGAAAGGTCCAAAATGCTCAAATGTACAAGATACAATTAAAGTGGTTCAAATTATTGATGAAGAACGTCTAAAAATGACAAGAGTACAAGTTGCGGAACGCAAAGTACACGATATAAAATAATACGCGAAGACGTCCGAAAATCCGGAACCGGGACCCGAGCCAAGAAGAAACGCGCGACGCAACGGACCAAAAATATCTAGTCTACTATGCATATAAATATAATATAATATATAAATAATTATTAAAATTATTTATATTTTATTTATATTTAATATTATGTCGGCAAGCTATGAGACAAATCAATGTGAGCTGTCCAGGGTGGCCATGCGACTCGCATGGCCAGAAGGCTATTTCCCATGCGAGTCGCATGAGGATCAGAATCAGGCCTGGTCTATAAATTTGCCAGTTTTCGTTCGTTTTTACAGACACCACACACATAATAATAATAATACTCTGTAATAAATAAATATATATAATATATATAGTATAGTGTAGTTTTATATTAGATTAGTTCGGGTTATGTAAAGGTTATTTTACGGGTTTTAAAGTCGGAGCTCTGTCCGTGTAACACTACGCGATAAATAATCAATGTAAGCTATGCTCTTCTTTTTAAATTAATGTCTCGTACTTAAGTTATTATTATGCTTATTTGAGCCAAAGTAATCATGATGTTGGACTAAATATTAAAGACGGGGTTATTGGGCTTTGTACCTTAATTGGGGTTTGGACAAAAGAACGACACTTGTGGAAATTAGACTATGGACTATTAATGGGCTTTATATTTGTTTAACTAAATGAAAGTTTGTTAATGTTAATATAAAGATTTACAATTGGGCGTCCCTATAAATTACCATATACACTCAATCGGACACGATGGGCGGGGTATTTATATGTACGAATAATCGTTCATTTAACCGGACACGGGAATGGATTAATAGCCACTAGAATAATTAAAACAGGGGTGAAATTACATTCAAGGGTAATTGGTGTAATTGTTAACAAAGTAGTAAAACCTTGGTTTACACGCAGTCGATAACCTGGTGTATTCATTAAACAAAGTATTAAAACCTTGTTACAATTCGAATCCCCAATTAGTTGGAATATTTAACTTCGGGTATAATAATAATTTGACGAGGACACTCGCACTTTATATTTATGACTGATGGACTGTTATGGACAAAAACCAGACGGACAGATTAAATAATCCAGGACAAAGGACAATTAACCCATGGGCATAAAACTAAAATCAACACGTCAAACATCATGATTACGGAAGTTTAAATAAGCATAATTCTTTTATTTCATATTTAATTTCCTTTATTTTATATTTAATTGCACTTCTAATTATCGCACTTTTATTTATTGTTATTTAATTGCACTTTTAATTATCGTACTTTTTAATTATCGCAATTTTATTTTATCGCACTTTTATTATTCGCAATTTCATTATCGTTATTTACTTTACGCTTTAAATTAAGTCTTTTATTTATTTAATATTTTACATTAGGTTTTAACTGCGACTAAAGTCTTAAAATCGACAAACCGGTCATTAAACGGTAAAAACCCCCCTTTATAATAATAATATTACTACTTATATAATTATATATATTTTATATAAATATAGTTAAAAATATAGTAAGTATCACCAGCTCCCTGTGGAACGAACCGGACTTACTAAAAACTACACTACTCTACGATTAGGTACACTGCCTATAGTGTTGTAGCAAGGTTTAGGTATATCCCATCCGTAAATTAATAAAACTTGTGTCATATTTTGTAGTATTTTGTATTAAAAATAATACTATTTCGTACCCTCACGCTACATCATCAGTAAGCTTCTCAAGTTCTGGGTAATTCAGCTCTGCTCCTTGAAGTACTCGACTAACAAAGTATATCGGTACTTGCACTTTTTCTCGTTCAGTGACCAAGACTGTGCTAATGCACTCTTTCGAAGCAGCCAAGTATATGAAAAGTGTTTCTCCTTCTTCGGGTGAAGTCAAGGTAGGGAGTTTGGCAATGTACTCCTTCATTTCGACGAATGCCTTCTCAGCCTCTTCGTTCCAGACAATTTTCTTTTTTCCCAAGCATCCTTTCAAGATTCTGAAGAAGGGTAGTTGTTTTTCTGCTCCCTTTGATACGAACCTGCTAAGTGATGCCAATTTCCCGTTCAAACTCTGCATATCTTTTATGGTTGCGGGGGTTTGGAGTTGTTTGAGTCTATCTACCTTTTATTGATTCGCCTGGATTCCCTTTCTGGTGATATAATACCCAAGAAATTTCCCTTCTTCAACTCCAAAAGAACATTTCTTTGGGTTTAATTTCATGTTTATTGCCCGAAGCTTGTCGAAAGTTTCCTGGATGTCTTCTATTAAATTTTCTTCTTTTCGCTTTTGATTACCATGTCATCCACAGAGGCTTCCAGATTTCTCCCTAGTTGGTTCTGAAAGGCTTTGTCGACAAGCCTTTGATAAGTTGCTCCTGCGTTTTTTAGTCCAAAGGGCATCTTTTGGTAGCAATAAATTCCCTTGCTGGTGAAGAAGGATGTTTTTTCTTCGTCCTCCTTAGCCGTTTTAATTTGATGACACCCTTTGTAAGCATCCAAGAAGCTCTTGTATCGATACCCGTTGAGGGATTCGACTTTCCGATCAATTTCGGGTAAGGGATTGATGGAATTTAACAAGTTCATGAAACATGTTCTTCTAGTTAACAAAATTACAAAACCAATTTGTAGTAGTGTTAAAGCAAGCGGAAGCAAAAGTTAGGTTCATGTTTATATGTTTAACCATTTAGTTAAATTCCATGTTAATATCAAGTCTTGAAACATATGCTTACATACAAGAACAAGGAAGTAAGATATATATACCTCCTCAAGCTAGTTGAGGGTTATTTTCAAGTGAGAAAGTTGATGATGAAGATGATGAAAATGGAGCTTCTAACTTGAAGCCTCAAGCAAGTAATACCCCAAGCCTTTAACTCCAAACCTTTGTACTTTAGTTAGGATTTATTAACACTTGATTGGAGCTTGCAAAAACCAAATTTTGATCACCCTTTCACCCAAAAAATGCCACGGCCAGGCAGCAAAAGAAAGAAGGTCTTGTGCAGTTTTTTGCTCTCTATTTTGATGTGTATTTGCAAGTGTATCTTTTCAAAGAGTCAAGCATGCATGTATATGGGAAATGGGATATGTAATTGACCAAGAAAAGGAATCTAGCACACTTGCTTACAACTCCAATGCCACTACTCCCTTTGTTTATAAAAGTTAATTTTTATAAAAGTTAGATTTTATAAAATTTAATTTTTATAAACTTCCATATTTATTTATGTACATATCATTATATAAAACCCATCTATATAAAATGTAACATAAATTTATTAATTATTTAACCTATAAATAATTAAATCCATATTATATAAATTATTCCATAATTTATACATATATATATATACATGTACACATCAAGTAGTATTTAAGAAAACCATTTTTCTTAAAGTTCAAGTGTCGCGTATTTAATCAATGATCCAATCGCTAAGATCAAATACGAATAAGGGTTTGGTAAGCTTGTTATTGGGTATGACCCGACTTGGATCAAAACATATTAGCCACGTTAATTTAATATGTCTCTCGGGCATACGAAATTCCATCAATCTCCCACTTGCACGAGAAATATAAGAAATTAACGCAAGTGATGGATACCACCTAACGACCGTCCATCACCCCAATATGTTATGACTTTGTGCCATTCAATAACATCATCCTTTTCGAGTTCCATCTCGAATATGAATAGGTGAATCTTTCATCATTTCCTTTCGTCCTAGATGTCATGTTAAATCTAAGAGATATAGAATGATCACTCTCCTTTAGATTTAACTTTATCAGGCCTTAGACATATGACTCTCAACGAATAAGAGGGACAAATTCCATCTTGACTACATACGTCCTAAACATATACCTTGCATTATATCTGAGCTCTTCCTTATGAACTACCATATTTCAGAATAGCGAAGGAAAGAATCAAGGTACAATACTTGGTAAATATCCGAACCCAATATGTATCTCAGGTCAGAGGATACAATGATATTCGCCTTTACTCAAGATTACATGTGATCAACCACGAAGGCTCCATTCAGTAAATCTTGAGAGCGGGTCTTCCAATATTTGTATCCCTTAAATATCTATGAACCTTGGTAGCAACCTTGCCCCACATTCAGTCCGTGAATGTTTATCAATCCAAGTTCATAATAGTTTAAACCTCACACTTGCTCCCACAAATGTGATCAACTACGGAATTTAGAATAATTACTTATTCATGGATAAAATATGCAAAATAGGAACATAACTCAAAATAAATTAATACCATAATTATATTAATGGGTTTGAACCACTTCGTTCCGTTACAATACTTAAAACAGATCATGACCAATCACTAGAATATCGAAGCCCTAATGCACAAACATGTCCTTCATGTTTTGCTCCATATAAGAGTTTCGTGAGTGGATCCGCTATGTTATGATCTGTGTGAACTTTGCGAATACATATCTTTCCCTTTTCAACTTCATCCCTAATGTAGTTGAATCTCCGCTCAATGTGACGGGTCTTTTGGTGAGCACGAGGTTCCTTGATTTGAGCAATCGTACCTTCGTTGTCACAAAAGATCTCAAGAGGGTCTTGAATGGTAGGGACCACTCCTAAGTCGTCGATGAATTTCTTTATCCATGCAGCTTCCTGAGCTGCCAATGAGGCGGCAATGTACTCCGATTCTGTAGTGGATAATGCAACAACATCTTGCTTTGAACTCTTCCAAGAGACCGCACCTCCATTTAATGTAAAGACATAACCGGATTGTGATCGAGAGTCATCTCGATCAGTTTGGAAGCTCGCGTCCACGTAACCTTTTACAGCGAGTTCCTCCTCACCAGACCCGTATATAAGAAACATATCCTTAGTCCTTCTAAGGTATTTCAATATACTTTTAACAGCAATCCAATGACTATTTCCTGGGTTATTCTGGTATCTACTTGTCAAGCTAAGAGCGCATGACACATCCGGTCTAGTACATATCATTGCATACATGATTGACCCAATAGCAGACGCGTATGGGACATTCTTCATTCTCTCTTGTTCATCTTTTGTGGTAGGGCACTGAGATGAACTGAGAAGTGTTCCTCTTTGAATAGGTACCAAACCTTTCTTAGAGTTCTCCATCTTGAACCTTTTCAAGACCTTTTCAATGTATGCACTTTGATTCAAACCAATCAATTTCTTGGATCTATCCCTGTAGATCCCAATCCCCAAAATGTATTTTGCTTCTCCAATATCCTTAATGGAGAAGCAGCTACTTAGCCAAGTCTTAACTCCTTGCATTTGTGGAATATCATTTCCAAATAATAATATATCATCCACATATAGAACAAGGAACATGACTGTGCTCCCACTAGCTTTCTTGTATACAAAAGCTTCATCACCATTTTTAATGAAGCCAAATTTCTTGGCTTCCTCATTAAAACGATGATTCCACATTCTAGAAGCTTGTTTCAGTCCGTAGATTGACTTCTTTAACTTACATACTTTGTCAGGATGTTTTGGATCAACAAAACCTTCAGGCTGAACCATATAGAAATCTTCCTCAAGATATCCATTTAGGAAGGCAGTTTTGACATCCATTTGCCATATCTCATAATCATAATGTGCAGCAATGGCAAATAATATCCTGATAGACTTTAGCATTGCTACAGGTGAAAAAGTTTCATCGTAATCAACCCCTTGAGTTTGAGTGAAACCTTTTGCTATAAGTCTAGCTTTATATGTATCTAAGTTTCCATGTATGTCGGTTTTCTTCTTGAAAATCCATTTACAATCAACTAACTTGGAGCTAGTAGGTTGTATAACCAATTCCCAAACTTGGTTGTCATACATGGATTGCATTTCAGCTTTCATGGCTTCCTGCCATTTATCTTTATCAATCCGTGATAAAGTATCTTGGTAGTTTGTTGGTTCATCCAAATCAACCATATAGCAACCATCCACGAGAAATCCATATCTCTCAGGAGGATTACTGATCCTACCAGATCTACGAACGTTTTGTATACTTTGATCACCCATGTGATCATTCTCAACATTTTCATATTGAGTGCTAGTGTCAACCAATTGTGTATCATCTACTCGATCTTGAACCTCTTCAAGATCTATCTTCCTTTCACTATTACCTTCCATAAGGAACTTAGTTTCAAGGAATTCAGCCTTCCGAGCAACAAATACATTCTGCTCGGATGGATCGTAGAAATAGTATCCCATATCATCCTTGGGATATCCTATGAAGATACACTTCGTGGATCGAGCATTCAACTTATTAGGGACGTAACGCTTAGGGTAAGCTTCACATCCCCATACCTTTAAGTATGATAGAGAAGGAGGTTTTCCAAACCATATCTCATGAGGATTTCGTTCCACTTTCTTGGTTGGGGCCATATTTAAAATACGAACCGCGGAGCTTAGACAATAACCCCAAAATGATAGTGGTAACGAGCTTCTTGCCATCATAGATCGAACCATATCCATTAGGGTTCGGTTCCTCCTTTCGGAAACTCCATTAAGTTGGGGTGTTCCGGGTGGAGTAAGTTGTGAGATAATCCCACAACTCCTAAGATGATCTTGGAAGGCATCGCTTAGGTATTCACCTCCTCTATCGGTACGAAGTACCTTAATTATCCTATTGAGTTGATTTTGTACTTCGTTTTGATATTCTTTGAATGCTTCAAATGTTTCGTCCTTGTGTCTTAATAAGTAGACATATCCGAAACGACTGAAGTCATCAATGAAAGTAACGAAGTATCTTTCACCATTCCTAGTCATGGGCTTAAAAGGTCCACATACATCCGAATGTATTAATCCTAATAAGTCTTTAGCCCTTTCATAGGTCCCTTTGAAAGGTGCTTTAGTCATTTTGCCTTGTAAACAAGATTCGCACACATCAAACGAGTCCAGTTCATTTGATTTCAAAAGGCCATTCTTTTGAAGTGTATGCATTCGATTCTTGTTTATGTGACCAAGGCGACAATGCCATAAGTAGGAATCACTCAAATCCATTTTGAGCTTCTTGGTGCTTGCTTGGTATATTGAGCTATCGAATGATGTGCTATCATGAACCAATTCATAAATACCATTCAAAGGCGAGGCCTTAAAATAGAACATATCATTCAAAAAGACATGGATATCATCATTAATAAAATTAAGATTAAAACCACAATGTCTTAAACGGGAAACAGAAATAATGTTTCGTGTTAAATCAGGTGCATACAAAACATTTTCTAAATTAAGTTCCAATCCGCTTGGAAGTTTCAAAATAAAATCTCCTTGAGCTTTAACATGCACCTTTGCACCATTGCCCATATAGAGACTTGATGTTCCCGCCTTGTGATCACTTCTTTTGAACCCCTGCAAAGAATTGCAAATATGAGTTCCACATCCAGTGTCTAATACCCATGTATTAAAAGAAGTAATACTAAGCTCTATATATACCATATATATATTACCTGAGGTTTGCCCTGCATCCCTCTTGTCCTTCAACTCCTTAAGATAGACCGGACAGTTTCGTTTCCAATGACCCATCTCACCACAACCGAAACATGGGTCTTCCTTGGGTTTGTCTTCTCGGCTACCTTTTGCTTCTTAGCCTTGTTGATGGTTGGGGTAACCATCTTCCCCTTCCCTTTGCCTTGATAGGCGGGTCCTTTTCTCTTAGCCACCTTTGGCTTAGAGGTGTTACCTTTGGATCCACCTTGATCGATTGCTAACACGGGTAAAGCCCTTTTACCCATGCTAGTTTCCGCCGTTCTAAGCATACCGTGAAGCTCACCTATGCTCTTATCCATCCCATTCATATTGTAATTAATTACAAATTGATCAAACCTTTTTGATAGGGAGTTAAGGATAAGATCGGTGGCTAACTCATTTGATATGTTTAGGTTAAGGCGGTTAGCACGATCAATAAGGCTCTTCATCTTAAGCACATAAGATGAAACCGATTGGGTATCGTCCATACGACAAGCATGTAGCGCCCGAACGGTCTCGAAACGCTCGACACGCGCTTGTTGAAGGAACATCTCCTTCAATTGCGTTATCATGTCGTATGCACTATGATGCTCGAAATCCTTTTGGAGTTCAGGAATCATAGTCCCAAGCATTAGGCATGAGACTTGAATTGAGTCGTGGCAATACTTATCGTAAGAGGCCATTGCTTCCACATCATTCTCATCCGGTTGATCGGGAATGGGGTCCTCAAGTACATACGCTTTATCCTCTTGTTTGAGGACAACCCGAAGATTGCGGAACCAATCCATAAAGTTTGTATGGTTGAGTTTGTCTTTCTCTAAGAGAGACCTTAATGATAGGTTGTTCATGTTAAGTGGTGCGTTTTGAATGTTGTTGTTGTTATTGGCGGCCATCTACAAAATTAACAAAGTTCGTTTAAGTATCGATTTTTAATTTAACATTCAATACCCTTTTAATCCAATTGATATATTAAATTTTAGAATCCAACGGTAAACCAAACTTCGGTTAGGTGACCTTTATCCCGTTATTTGATTTAGCTAGGTAGTCATTATATGACAATTGCAATCCTTTTACAACTTCTAATGTATGGGATCATGCAATTCTTTTGCATGGCATATTTATCCCATCAACGCCTATTTGTTCCTCATGCTTCGGTGACCCTAAGTTCATGATTCCCAAATCAAGTCGTCCTACTTGTGTAAACGTGTAAACTTAACATACAAGTGGTTAGGTGACCTTTATCCCACAAGCATGCAAAATTCACCTTAATCATATTAGTTTGTTCATGATGGTTAGGTGACCTTTATCCCATCATGAGTTCCCTAACATGCTTAAGTGTCACACAAAAGGATGGCGTTAAACTTGTTATACTTGTTTGTAAAAGGGATTTTAAGTTTTCGTTTATTCTAGTTTGAGAAAACTTTTATGCCATACACCAACATGCATTTAGTGTATGGTACTTATGAAAAACCATTTTCATGTCTTGTAATTAGCCAATTACTTGATATAAACCATTTTATATGTATGATCCTTATCATGCTCTTAATAACCGATTATTAATGTCCTTTTAGCCATTTTTAATTTAACCATTTAAATTGACGTTTTGCATGTCGTTAATATGTCTAATTTAACCAATTAAATTGTCGTTTTCTAGTTGTTGACTTGTGTGATTAACTTGTAGCATACAAACATACAATCCACATAATCATACATAACAACCACGCATGCAAAATCATATGTTCACAATCAAGCCATTTTGGTGGACATTTGTTTAGCCGAAAACAAATGCCACCGATGAAGGGGTTATAACACAAAGTAGGAGATTTTAAATCTCCCACTTAATCTTGCATCCAAATGCTTCTTCATGTGTTCTTCAAGTCTTCATCATCTTCATTATTTTACAAAATATATCCTAATACATTTTGTCTAAAAAAAATAAAAATACAACCTAATCTATTTTACATACCAAATATAAAATAAATTACATAACCAAATGAATAATTATTACAAACCAAATTTGAATAAATTATTACAAACTTAATGAATAATACAAATCATCCAACCAAACAACCACAAGGTCTAGGCATTGATTGTGAACATTAATGTATCAACAAAATGACCAAAATGGAGCAACCCAAAACCCATTTTGGGTGTCCAAAATTCGGCCTACATCACCAACCCTCCCAAACCCGAAAATTTTTGTATTCCATTTTCATGCATGTATATGGAATGCAAATATAGTGGGTTTAAAGACAATATACGAAGCATAATCCATAGACTTCGGCTCTAGATACCATTGATGGAATTTAACAAGTTCATGAAACATGTTCTTCTAGTTAACAAAATTACAAAACCAATTTGTAGTAGTGTTAAAGCAAGCGGAAGCAAAAGTTAGGTTCATGTTTATATGTTTAACCATTTAGTTAAATTCCATGTTAATATCAAGTCTTGAAACATATGCTTACATACAAGAACAAGGAAGTAAGATATATATACCTCCTCAAGCTAGTTGAGGGTTATTTTCAAGTGAGAAAGTTGATGATGAAGATGATGAAAATGGAGCTTCTAACTTGAAGCCTCAAGCAAGTAATACCCCAAGCCTTTAACTCCAAACCTTTGTACTTTAGTTAGGATTTATTAACACTTGATTGGAGCTTGCAAAAACCAAATTTTGATCACCCTTTCACCCAAAAATGCCACGGCCAGGCAGCAAAAGAAAGAAGGTCTTGTGCAGTTTTTTGCTCTCTATTTTGATGTGTATTTGCAAGTGTATCTTTTCAAAGAGTCAAGCATGCATGTATATGGGAAATGGGATATGTAATTGACCAAGAAAAGGAATCTAGCACACTTGCTTACAACTCCAATGCCACTACTCCCTTTGTTTATAAAAGTTAATTTTTATAAAAGTTAGATTTTATAAAATTTAATTTTTATAAACTTCCATATTTATTTATGTACATATCATTATATAAAACCCATCTATATAAAATGTAACATAAATTTATTAATTATTTAACCTATAAATAATTAAATCCATATTATATAAATTATTCCATAATTTATACATATATATATATACATGTACACATCAAGTAGTATTTAAGAAAACCATTTTTCTTAAAGTTCAAGTGTCGCGTATTTAATCAATGATCCAATCGCTAAGATCAAATACGAATAAGGGTTTGGTAAGCTTGTTATTGGGTATGACCCGACTTGGATCAAAACATATTAGCCACGTTAATTTAATATGTCTCTCGGGCATACGAAATTCCATCAGGGATAACAATCTTTGGGGCAGGCCTTGTTGATGTTGGTGAAATCGACGCACATTCTCCACCCTCCATCTGATTTCTTTACCATCACAGGGTTAGCGACCCACGAAGGATATTTAGCTTCGCGAATTATTCCTGCTTTTAGCAGACCTTCTACTTCCTTACATGCCGCTTCATCTCTTTCAAGTGCTAAGTTTCTCTTCTTCTGATGCACTGGTTCGAGGTGCTTGTGCTCATTGAGTCGATGTTCCGTTATAAAGGGTGACCCCTGTATATTGATGGTTCATGGTATCCCGGTCATGTCGCTGTTTTCCCAAGCGAATACATCCACATTGTCTTGCAATAGCTTCCGAAGCTTTTGCTTGGTGGATGATGGTAAGTTCTTACCTATGCTGATCTCTTGATATGGAAACATCGAATTTACTGATATCTTTTCTACTTGGGGATCTTCCTTCGAAGCTTCTAGGATGCACTCGGTTGGCTCTTTCATTGTTTCTTTTATGGCTAAGATCACCTTATCCCTGTCATATGTTGAAGCAAGGGTTCCGATACCTTCGTGGGTATGGAACTTGACTATTTGATGTACTGTGGATACAATTATACCCATCTTTTTCATAGCTACCCTCCCGAGCAAAATGTTGTGTGGGGAGTTTGCTCGGACTACCACGAAATCAATGGTTTCGGTCCTTGTTAATGGTGGTTCGCCTATCGTGAAGTCGAGATCAATTTCTCCAATGGGCCAACAACTTTCTTCGGAGAATCCTACTAATGGTATCCTTGAGGCACCCAATCGTGCTCTGATAAAGGGACTTAGTCGATCAAAGAAATGCCCGTACATTACGTCACAAGCACTTCCACTATTGAGATATATCCTTCGGACTTCTCTGCTAAAAATTCTTCCATTTATGGTGACCGGTAGGTCCGAAGGACATATAGTATCAAGGGCTGGAAATGATACTTCACTCCATTCTCTGATGATACGACCTCTTTCTCTTTTCTTATAAGGTTGGTGTGAATCTATTGCCAGGATTACATTTTCTGCTTCTTGCCTCGTATCTTCCATTTTCTTTTCTTGTACCCTCCCTTTCTTTGGTTCTCGGATCCCTTTTATGAGATGGGATAGTTTGCCCGACTTAATAGCCTCCTCAATGGCTGTTTTGAGGTTGAATCATTCATCTGTATCGTGCCCAAAATCGTTGTAGAAGTCGCAGAACTTGGTCATGTCTCTATTCCTCCCTCTGTTGGACATCTTTCCCGGGGCTTTGGACTTGTTGGCTGCTTTCTCTGTTGCTAGGATTTCCTTGGAGGTTTTTATCAGCGCCCCCAGGATCCCAGCTCCGGTTTCTCTTCGGTAAGGGTGAAATCTCCCTTTGTCCTCTTTCCTACCATGTTTGTCATCCCTCCTTTCTGATTTCTCTTTTCGCCTAAGTTATGCTGGTGGTTCTGCGAAATGCGAGCCATGAGGGTTCGTTGAGACGAATACAGCGGGAGTGGCTGGTGACCTGGTTAAGGTCCCCATAGCTGAGAACTTTAGCTGTGTTGAATCTGAGGTTTGTGTGATTCTGGGTGGTGTGAAACCCGGAGGTATGTGACTGGAGTCCGCCATGACGTCGGTTCTTGCTCAACAAGATGAATAAGATATGAGTCCCATGGATGGCGCCAATTGTTTGTACAATAACCGGCGATCAGTATTGATATGGGGATGTACAAGTAACAGAGATTGAGGATTGAGTGATTATGAGTTTAGTTTAGTTCGCTGGCGATTCCCCGAAGGTAACGATCAGGAGATCGTTTTACGCCACCGAAGAAAATGATATAACATGATTGTGTTATCATGTGTGTGTTTGTTGAATGTGGAATGTATCCTGCATTCTACTCTATTTATAAGTGGAATGGAGCGGCTTCCTATACCAGCTCGCTAGTTCCCAATGGTTTTGGAATACTAGTTGACTTTTCCCTTTTAGTAAACCTGCAGAGGAAAGTGAGCTTGTCCCTTTCCTTTGTCGTACATGCGTGCACCGAGCTAGGAATAGTTTCGCTAGCTTGACTTTGTAATTGACCGAGGTTTTATGGGCTCTAAGATCACTATTGTTGCTCTGATTTCAGGACCTCGTTCATTGTAGCTAAAGTTTCCATCGTACTGTATATTATGGCCAAATCCTCCGAAGCAAACTGCGAAGCTGGTAAACGGGCCGGAGGTGGGGTACACTATCATACACAATAATATGTTTTACATAATACATGTTTCGTTAATTACCATTAACTCCATACCAAGTGGATACTTTGGAAATTTCCAAATAGATGGTTTCCAAACTGCGAATAGTTGACCCTAAGATGAGGATTTGCTATCGAAGGATTCAAAGTTTTCAAATTATTAAAGTGAAGAACAGCTGCCATTAGTCTAAAAAAGAATGATCAGTGTAAACTGTGAAAAAGGGTTGAACCGTGTTTTTGTATACGAAGTTGATTATTAATAATTTAATGGTTCGTATTTTATAAGAATAGAAATTATAATACATTATATATTATTTTTATTTATAAATCGTGTGATACGAAACACCAAAAATATAGTGTTTAATTTGGTGGTAGATGTTCCAAATCTTAATTTTAGTTAATCTACAATAAGCAATTTTTATAGATAAGTATGGTTTGACTTATTAAAATCAGTATTTCATTTAAATCAGAATTAATAATTGTAAAATTTTTTAAAAATGGCAAAAAATTTGTATTAAGTATTAATTATATCGTGATTACAATTGACAGGGAAATGATCGATGTATTTGTAATTGCTGATTTGAATATGTTACAATTATATTATTCAAATTTGGTAAAGATGTTGAATGTTATCAAGAAAAATGGGTATTTGATATACAAATTAGATTAGTTTAGCATAGATATACAAATTAATTAGTTAGTTCATCTAGTGGCGGAAGTTGAACTTAGATACAGACGGGGCGGTGTAAAAATTTAATAAATTTTTCATTATCAGCAGGGATGAACACTAAAAAAAACCTTATTTTTTTGTATACAATTTTTTTTTTAGTGTAAAATTTTTTGTTCCGTAAAATCCAGGTGGGGCAGATACCCCCTTTGGGTTCCACTAAGTACCGCCACTGGTTCCAAATCTTAATTTGAGTTAATCTACAATAAGCAATTTTTATAGATAAGTATGGTTTGACTTATTAAAATCGGTATTTCATTTAAATCGGAATTAATAACTGTACATAAAATATTAAAATATGGTAAACAAATTTGTATTAAGTACTAATTATATCGTGATTACAATTGACAGAGAAATAATTGATGTATATGTAGTTGCTAATTTGAATGTGTTACAGATATATTATTCAAATTTGGTAAAGATGTTGAATGTTATCAAGAAAAACAGGTATTTGATATACAAATTAGATTAGTTTAGCATAGATATACAAATTAATTAGTTAGTTTATCATTGATATACAAATGAATTAGTCAGTTAGTATTTCCTTATTTTTTTTACGCCAATATATATATATATATATATATATATATATATATATATATATATATATATATATATATATATATATATATATCATATATGTACATATATATATATCATATATGTACATATATATATATATCATATATGTACATATATATATATCATATATGTACATATATATATATATATATATATATATATATATATATATATATATATATATATATATATATATATGTACATATATATATATCATATATGTACATATATATATATCATATATGTACATATATATATATATCATATATGTACATATATATATATCATATATGTACATATATATATATATCATATATGTACATATATATATATATATCATATATGTACATATATATATATATATATATATATATATATATATATATGTACATATATATATATCATATATGTACATATATATATATCATATATGTACATATATATATATCATATATGTACATATATATATATCATATATGTACATATATATATATATATGTACATATATATATATATATGTACATATATATATATATATATATATATATATATATATATATATATATATATATATATATAAAGATCGTAAAGATCCGGTGTTACAAACAAGCGACAATGATTGAAATTGTAAGGGCTCGCTCTGGTCATCCTACACATTGGACGGGAACAATGAATGATTGAGAGCGAGCACATTGAAATTGAAATGATACAACAAACTAGTAACAACCAAACCTAAATCTAAACACAACTTAAAACCGGGAACGTGTCTAACGTCACAATCTCAACTACTAAGAAGCGGCACACTAAAAAGAACGTCGAGCACTCCAGCAGCACCTAACCCGAGGCTTGCACTTCAAAGTAACCTCTCGTACATGAAGAACCCATAACATACCTAATCAGAGGCCCACAAGCACGTCAAGCAAGATCAAATCTCGTTCAAGCGGATAAAAGGACCTCGAGAGAACTACTTCAAAATACATCAATTTACCATGGTCAACAAAGTCGACACACGCCGGTAACGACATCGAGTCCACCCGAATAGACTCGACTACGGGAGAGGCATGAACATTACAGCGCAACGGCAACCAAACATTAAAAGTTGCAACACCAAACCAATAGAAACCCGGAAATCATCACCGAATTTTCAGAGAACCTCTACAAACCCGTTGATTCCGGTAATCGTAGGTCGCCGGTAGCCTCCAACGACCGCCAACAGCGTGGAAAGTAACGAGTTACCTTCTTGCCACTAGTAGTCTCTAGAAGCTGCCAAACAACCGTCAAGCAACTAAAATAGCCACCTACCACCGCAAACCACCACCCGTAGCCGCAGAGGATCGGCGGTGACTATGGCGGCACATGGACCACCAAAATCCGCACACCCACCTCAGTAACTACTAAAGGCGGCAGAACGGTAGCGGGGCAACTACATGGTCGCCGGAAATTGCTGGAATCACCGGATTTCAACACACAAACACCCATTCGCTGCTCTGTTAACCACAATTAACCAAAAACCTAAAATCGGAGCCTAAAACATACCAAATAGAGAGGTAGAATCCCGCCAAGATTCGTCGCCTACCGTCACCACCAGAAGCAGACGGCACCGACGGAAGGAAAGGACGACAGCAGCCAATAAACTGATCCCCAACACACACCAACGATACCCTAACCCGTCAAACAGCAACCCTAATCCCAAACTAAACCCAGATCCCGAGAAAAAACACAGAATCGTTGCCTGGAATTCGTAGGAAGAACGGAGATGCCGACCGGTTGAACCCGTCGCCGGAAATGAAGACACGACGGCGAACGACCTTATTCACACAATAAAAGCGAAAAAAGCAAACCATCGGTGAGATGCCGGTGGCCGGAAGCGACGGAGACCAAGAACGGTTACAAAATGGCAGAAAAAGAGATGAGATGGAAGAAAAAGGTTGCTGGAAATTGGATAAAAGCAGATCGAGTTTTTTTAACTGTTTTGGGGTTTTTTTTGGGAAAGAGCTGAAGTTTGATTATAGGTAAGATTGCACACAAATACAAAGTGTTGCTACCAGGATTGAAGAAGAAGAAATTAAATCAAGATTAGATCGGAAAAGGAATAAGTTGTCAGAGGAAGATTCAAAAAAGGAAAGAAAGGTTGGCACGTTTTTTAAGTCAGAGCAATGTGTTGAAAGGAAGCAATGTGTTCAAGAAAGGTTAGTATTTCCTTATATTATGTTTGTTTGGTGTACATTAAATTAAAATTTTAATAATTTTATTAACATCTAGAGGAGTTATAAATATTTTCAAGCAATTAAAATTAACTACGCGTTTGGGTTGCGTTGTTAAGTTTTTTTTTTCTTTTTTTTTTATCAAATCCAATACCCTAATAATGTTGTACTAATGATTATATCTAATTCTTTTTATTTATTACTATATCAGATGATAATTAATACAAAGTTATATGTTTTTTATCTACAAATATCAAATGCATAAGAATTAACAGTAAGCAATAGATTCCTAAAAAATTGTAATAATAAACAATATGTAAATTTGTTATGAAAGTATAAGAGCCTTAGGTAATGAAATAAATCATCATAGCTTTGAATAACATCCAAATTAACCGAACATAAGTGACTAAAAGCATTCAAGATAACCGCTTTTGAACAAAAGAAAAAAGACAAAAAAAAAAAAGAAAAACAAGTTGTTGGTGATAAAAGAGGACACTTGGTGTTGGCTCACACATGAGCTTCACCAACTGAATTCATCAAAAAAAAATCAAATGCAGCATTGTTTCCATGATTATGTCCTTGAACAAAACCTCCTCCAGCAGTGTCTTGAAGACTACATTAATAATTGTGAGAACTATTAGTGTTATAGTATTGTATGAAGTAACAATAAGAAAGATTATCGATTTCATTTCGTATTAATTATCTTACACGAGTGTGTAGTCCACAATATTATCAATATGGGCATTAATGAATACACGAGAACCCCACAGATGATTTGTAACAAAAGGAGCACCTGTTGTGAAAAATATAATATACACACGGGTTTAGTTTACTTTAGAGTTTCAATAATGGTATACTGGATAAATCGTATGAACATTTAGATTGATAAATTATAAAAACAACATAGAAATTAGTGTACCTCTCCATTGTTTAATGAGAAAATTGTTTAGCAGGCAGACTAATGGAACACCGTCATTCGCATGAGTTGTTGCATATTCGTATAGCTCTACTGCCTGATTAGCCATAACTGCTCCTTTTATCCTGTTTCCCCTGTTATTTGAACATACATATAATATATTGTTTTCAACTAAGGTATTATGAATTGTACTAATGATCCATGAATAACATAAAAGTAAAAGATATTTAATATATATAATGTGTTTAGATGTATTCTAGAAAGACATATGATAATGCTAAAAACGAACATATATTTCATAGCATTATTCCTCAAGAAAGACAAGCTTTTAGTTGCAATTGTTCTATTTACAAGTGATATTCGTTTAAATAATAAAAGGTGAAGACAAAAGACAGATTCGACGAATTGAAGACGCAAACGACCAAAAAGCTCAAAAGTACAAAATACAATCAAAGAGGTTCCAATTATTGATAAGAAACGTCTCGAAATTACAAGAGTACAAGATTCAAAACGCAAAGTACAAGATATTAAATTATACGCAAGGACGTTCGAAAATCCGGAACCGGGACCAGAGTCAACTCTCAACGCTCGACGCAACGGACTAAAAATTACAAGTCAACTATGCACATAAATATAATATAATATTTAAATAATTCTTATAATTATTTAATATATTATATTATTTATAAAACCGTCGGCAGAAGAAAACAACCAAAAATGAGCCTCCCCAGCTGGCCATGCGATCGCATGGCCTGAAGGCATAAATCCATGCGATCGCATGAGCCCCAGTTCCAGCCCACATGCCTATAAAAATCGAGCTTTGGTGAACCAAATCTATCCATCTTTCTCTTTTCTCATACGTAAAACATATATATATATATATATATATATATATATATATATTTATAATTTATATTTTAATTTTAATTATAATTCTAATAATAAGGGTATGTTAGCGAATATTGTAAGGGTGTAAGTCGAAATTCTGTTCGTGTAACGCTACGCTATTTTTAATCATTGTAAGTTATGTTCAACCTTTTTACATTAATGTCTCGTAGCTAAGTTATTATTATGCTTATTTAATCCGAAGTAATCATGATGTTGGGCTAATTACTAAAATTGGGTAATTGGGCTTTGTACCATAATTGGGGTTTGGACAAAAGAACGACACTTGTGGAAATTAGACTATGGGCTATTAATGGGCTTTATATTTGTTTAACTAAATGATAGTTTGTTAATGTTAATATAAAGATTTACAATTGGGCGTCCCTATAAATTACCATATACACTCGATCGGACACGATGGGCGGGGTATTTATATGTACGAATAATCGTTCATTTAACCGGACACGGGAATGGATTAATAGCCACTAGAATAATTAAAACAGGGGTGAAATTATATAAAAGGACACTTAGTATAATTGATAACAAAATATTAAAACCTTGGGTTACACTCAGTCGACATCCTGGTGTAATTATTAAACAAAGTATTAAAATCTTGTTACAGTTTAAGTCCTCAATTAGTTGGAATATTTAACTTCGGGTATAAGGATAATTTGACGAGGACACTCGCACTTTATATTTATGACTGATGGACTGTTATGGACAAAAACCAGACGGACATATTAAATAATCCAGGGCAAAGGACAATTAACCCATGGGCATAAAACTAAAATCAACACGTCAAACATCATGATTACGGAAGTTTAAATAAGCATAATTCTTTTATTTCATATTTAATTTCTTTTATTTTATATTTAATTGCACTTCTAATTATCGCATTTTTATTGTTATTTTATTTAATTGCACTTTTAATTATCGTACTCTTTAATTATCGCAAGTTTATTTTATCGCACTTTTATTATTCGCAATTTCATTATCGTTATTTACTTTACGCTTTAATTTAAGTCTTGTATTTATTTTTAATATTTTACATTTGGTTTTAACTGCGACTAAAGTTTTAAAATCGACAAACCGGTCATTAAACGGTAAAAACCCCCCCTTTATAATAATAATATTACTTATATATATATTTGTATTTTTATAAAAGTAAACTAATATAGCGTTAAGCTTTGTTTAAAGATTTCCCTGTGGAACGAACCGGACTTACTAAAAACTACACTACTGTACGATTAGGTACACTGCCTATAAGTGTTGTAGCAAGGTTTAAGTATATCCATTCTATAAATAAATAAATATCTTGTGTAAAATTGTATCGTATTTAATAGTATTTCCTGCAAAAATTTAATAACTATTTTATATACCCCTCGCGAAACATCAAGTATTTTTGGCGCCGCTGCCGAGGAATCGCTTAAAAGCCGGAAGCGCAACGCTAAAAAAAAGAAAAAAAAAGATTTTTATTTTTAGTACGCTTTTGTAAAAATACGTTTTAAATATTCAAAAATATTAAAAGAAAAACAAAAATATAAATAATTTTTTTTTAAGAGTTTGATAAATATTTAAGTTTTATAAAGTTTTTTTTATTTCTATTTTTTTTTTTGGTTTGTAAAAATTTAAGTTTTATTTAATTTATAAATATATTTTATATTTTACAGCAAAAACAGAAAAAAAAAAATTAATTAATTCTGCCCGAACACTGTAGCAGCCCAGCTCTTGGACAGAAACCCTAGCCCATGCGATCGCATGGCTGGGCAACTGAGGACTCATGCGATCGCATGAGCCCTGCTGACACGCCAACTGTAGCCCTGAATCAGCATTAATTACGGGTATTATTTATTATTATTATTATAAAACCCTATTTAGTTTTATATTTAATATTAATTAAGTTTAGTTTTATTATTTAATTTATATATTTAGTTTATTTAGTTTAATTAAATTTTAAAATTAATATTTTTATAAAATAAATAATATAAAAATAATATTTTTATAAAAATTATACTTTTTACAATTTTTAGTATATTTTTATATTTTGTACTCTTTTAGCGTAATTTTTATATTTTTCGCTCGTATTTAGTTTTAATTCATAGTTTTTGCCATAATTATTTTTACTTCTAGATTTTTAGGCTTTGCCGTAAAATCCCTTAAGTGCTTTTTCTTTAGACTAAGATTTAAGTGCTTTAGAATTTTGCGACGCCTTTTTAAGTTTTAGTTTCTTTTTAAGTTATTTCCATTTGGGATATAGTTTTTCCTGTAAGCTTTAATATTTTTAGACACCTTTTACTATGTATCAATTATCATTCCAATTAGTAATCTCAATTTGCGATTGTAATTTTAAGTTAGTTGTAGTAATAAGGTTAGGTTAGTCAAGTGTTTTAAGTTTTATAAGTTTCTTTTATTTTTCCGTCACCTTTTATTTTTCAACCATTTTTCTTTTTCGACCTTTTTCGACGAGCTCTTTTTCTTTCTTATTTCTCGCTATTCTAGTTTTAGGACATAGATTTTTATTCTACTTCTTATCTAAATTTCTTAAAATTACGAAAATTTATTTTGAGTGGTTAAATTGATAGACATCAAAATTTTCTGGTTCGTAGTAATAGTTGGATTTGTACGTGGACCGGGTTATTGGAGCCAAACAGTCCTCAATTATATTGAGACCAAACGAATCCTGCCCCTCTGCTGCATCTTTTGGCTATTCGAAACGTGGGCAAAATCAGAAAAGTCTATTGATTGGATAACTTATTATAATTTTTCTTTCCTTTTTAAAACTAATAGGATATTCAGTGAATGCACCGAGCAAGACGTTCACCACCTTTTGTACGTTCACCACCTGTAACTAGATCAAGACATTTAGCAAATATTACCACCGTTGATTTTTCTTTAGAAACGTCATCCAGTCGACCAAGTACTTCAGTTCAAATTTCCAATAATCCATTTTTTGAACCCGACCTCACAATTGAGAATCCGGAGAATATTCAGGAACGGTTCGTAGATCCTGAACCACTAAACTTTCCTCCGGAACCACCAATCATTCAAACAGAGATTGTTGAGGAACAAACCATTAAATCAGAATCCTCTAGTGATTCCGATTCAACAAATTCAATTATGGAGAATCTGGAACCTTTAAGTATGGAAGACCGAATGAGAGCTAAACGCACTGGCCAAGGTCACGCAATTACTCATCCAAACATTAATGCGCCAGATTATGAAATCAAAGGACAAATTCTACACATGGTGACTAATCAATGCCAATTTAGTGGTGCGCCGAAGGAAGATCCAAATGAACATCTACGTACCTTTAATAGGATCTGCACACTATTTAAAATCCGAGAAGTGGAGGATGAACAGATATATCTCATGTTATTTCCCTGGACTTTAAAGGGAGAAGCCAAAGATTGGTTGGAATCGTTACCTGAAGGGGCGATTGATACATGGGATGTTTTAGTTGACAAATTTCTTAAACAATTCTTTCCTGCATCTAAAGCCGTAAGACTTCAAGCAGAAATTGTTACGTTTACACAGAAACCAAATGAAACTCTATATGAGGCATGGACAAGATATGGAAAGTTGTTAAGAGGATGTCCGCAACATGGTTTAGACACCTGTCAAATAGTACAAATATTCTACCAAGGATGCGACATCACTACAAGGAAAGACATAGATATAGCAGCTGGTGGTTCTATTATGAAGAAAACCGAAACTGATGCTTACAAAATTATTGATAACACTGCTTCCCACTCACATGAGTGGCACCAAGAAAAAGATATCGTTAGATCATCTAAAGCAGCTAGAGCCGATTCTAGCCATGACTTAGATTTCATTTCCGCAAAGATAGATGCTGTGGAGAGACGAATGGAAAAGATGACTAAAGATATTCACTCAATACGAATTAGTTGTGAGCAGTATGGAGGACCACATTTGACAAAAGATTGTCTCAGTATTGAATTAACAATGGAACAAAGAGAGAATATTTCATATATAAACCAAAGGCCTGGAAATAATTATCAGAATAATTATCAACCGCCAAGACCGATTTACAATCAAAACCAGAATTATAACCGAAATATTCCATACAACAACCAACAAGGTCCTAGCAATCAACAAGTATCCAATAATACTTATAATCAGCAAAGACCTAATTTTCAAAACAAACCACCACAACAAACCAATGATAAAAAGCCGAATTTAGAAGATATGATGACGAAGCTAGTTGAAACTCAAATGCAGTTTTTCACATCTCAAAAACAAACTAATGAACAAAATGCTCAAGCATTTAGAAATCAACAAGCTTCTATTCAAAATCTGGAACAAGAAGTAAGTAACCTAGCAAGGTTAATAGGTGAAAGAAAACCGGGAAGTCTACCTAGTGATACAAATGCTAACCCCCGGAATGAAACAGCTAAAGCTATTACCACAAGAAGTGGTACAACACTTAAACCACCGGAAATACCTGTAACTTCTGATGAAACTATTCCTACTCCACAAGAACCACAACCTGATCAAGATAAGGAAAAAGAACCGGTAGTTGAAAAGGTTAATGAAGATAACACAGTTAAGGATAAACCTTATGTTAAACCATATCAACCACCACTTCCTTATCCGAGTAAAATGAAGAAAGAGAAACTTGAAGCCGAGCAATCCAAATTCTTGGATATGTTTAAATAGATAAATGTAAATCTTCCTTTCATTGATGTGATTTCAGGAATGCCTAGATATGCTAAATTCTTGAAAGATCTAATCTCAAATAGAAAGAAAATGGAAGAACTCTCGGCTGTTACTATGAATGCTAATTGTTCAGCAGTGCTGTTGAATAAGATACCAGAAAAATTATCTGATCCAGGAAGTTTCACAATTCCATATTTTCTGGGTAGTCTTAGTTCAATAGAAGCATTGGCAGACTTAGGTGCTAGTATAAATCTAATGCCGTATTCACTATACACTAAACTAGACCTTGGAGAATTGAAACCAACCAGAATAAGCATACAACTAGCCGATAGATCAATAAAATATCCTAGAGGGATAATGGAGAACATGCTAGTTAAAGTTGGTACTTTAGTATTTCCAGTAGATTTTGTTGTTTTGGACATGGAAGAAGATTCTCAAGTTCCTCTCATATTAGGAAGACCATTCTTAAACACGGCTAAAGCAATGATAGACGTGTTCGGTAAGAAACTGACCCTAAGTATAGAGGATGAGAGTGTTACCTTTTCAGTTGATAGAGCAATGCAACAACCATAATCTGCAGATGATACATGTTATTATATTCAAACTATAGATGCACATGCAGAATTATTAGAAGAATTTCCAGAATTACAAGGAACAGGAGAATGTTCTTTAGGAGAAGGTAATGAACCAATTGATGAAGCTGAAATGTTAGCTACACTTATAGCTAATGGATATGAACCAACAACAGAAGAAATTCAAATGCTAAAAGAAGAAGACAGATATCGATATAAATCATCGATAGAAGAACCACCGAAATTAGAGTTAAAGCCACTTCCAAACCATTTGGAATACGCTTATTTACATGGTGAATCTGAATTACCTGTAATAATATCGTCTTCTCTTACTGAAAATGAGAAATCAGAACTCATTTCTGTGTTGAAAGCCCATAAACCAGCCATTGCATGGAAGATTCATGATATTAAAGGAATAAGTCCTTCGTATTGCACACATAAAATCCTTATGGAAGAAGGTCATAAAACGTATGTGCAACGCCAACGAAGACTAAATCCTAATATGCAAGATGTAGTTAAGAAAGAGATTATTAAACTGCTAGACGCAGGTCTAATTTATCCAATCTCTGATAGTCCATGGGTAAGCCCAGTTCAATGCGTGCATAAGAAGGGTGGCATGACTGTCATTACAAATGAGAAAAATGAGCTTATTCCTACTAGGACTGTAACAGGATGGCGTGTGTGTATTGATTATAGAAAATTAAATGACGCCACCAGAAAAGATCACTTTCCCTTACCTTTCATAGATCAAATGTTGGAAAGATTAGCCGGAAATAGTTACTATTGTTTTCTAGATGGATTTTCCGGATATTTTCAAATTCCAATAGCACCCGAAGATCAAGAGAAAACCACATTCACGTGCCCTTATGGTACTTTTGCTTACAAACGCATGCCATTTGGACTTTGCAATGCCCCTGCAACCTTTCAAAGGTGTATGATGGCGATTTTTCACGACATGATAGAAGAATGCATGGAAGTATTCATGGATGACTTTTCAGTCTTCGGTGATACATTTAAATCATGTCTAGTTAATCTTGAACGAATGCTTATTAGATGCGAACAATCAAATCTAGTACTTAATTGGGAGAAATGCCATTTCATGGTTAAAGAAGGCATCGTTCTTGGACATAAAATTTCAAAAGAAGGAATTGAAGTTGATAGAGCTAAAGTAGATGTAATTGCTAAACTTCCACATCCCACCAATGTTAGAGGAGTTAGGAGTTTTCTAGGGCATGCCGGTTTTTACCGACGTTTCATAAAATATTTTTCTAAAATTGCCACTCCTATGAATAAACTCCTAGAAAAGGATGCTCCATTCATCTTTTCAGATGAGTGTATCAAATCTTTTAATATTCTTAAAGAGAAACTCACTAATGCGCCGATCATGATAACACCAAATTGGAATTTACCATTTGAACTAATGTGCGATGCAAGTGATTTTGCAATGGGAGCCGTTTTAGGACAAAGGATTGAAAAACGATTTCAACCTATATATTATGCTAGTAAGACGTTACAAGGAGCACAAACAAACTATATAACTACTGAAAAAGAACTCCTTGCTATTGTCTTTGCTTTTGACAAATTTCGATCATATCTCGTTCTAGCAAAAACGGTGGTCTATACCGACCATTCTGCTCTTAGATACCTATTTTCAAAACAAGATGCTAAACCAAGATTAATCCGTTGGATCTTACTCTTACAAGAGTTTGATATTGAAATCCGAGATAAAAGAGGAGCAGAAAATCTCGCCGCTGATCATCTTTCTCGTCTTGAAAATCCCGAATTAGAAGTTCTAAATGAATCCACCAACAAGTGGACAAGTTGAAAATACCAACCGAGCTTTAAAACGTATTCTAGAGAAAACCGTAGGATCAAATCCGAAGGAATGGTCCATTAAATTGGAGGATGCACTCTGGGCTTTTAGAACAGCCTACAAAACTCCAATTGGAACCACACCTTTTAGACTTGTTTATGGAAAAGCATGTCATCTTCCAGTAGAAATTGAACACAAAGCATTTTGGGCTTTGAAGACATGTAATCTTGATTTACATGAAGCCGGACGTCTACGATTAAGTCAACTAAACGAATTAGAAGAATTAAGACATGAAGCATACGAAAATTCATTAATCTATAAAGAAAGAACGAAGAAATGGCATGATAAAAGAATCAGAAGTTCAAAAGAATTTAAAGAAGGAGACAGAGTTCTTCTTTTCAATTCACGATTCAAGCTATTTCCTGGAAAATTGAAATCAAGATGGTCTGGACCATTCATAGTCAAAAGAGTTTTCCCATACGGAACGATAGAATTAATAAATTCAAATGGGATTGAATTTAAAGTTAATGGTCACAGAGTTAAACATTACATACATGGTCCGATGGAAGTCGACAACGAAGTTAATCACAATTTCGACACCACAGCTAACTAAGTGTGGGGAGAATCATGTCTTTAAAGGATAATATGTATTTCTGTTAGAGTTAGATTGTCTGTTTTCGTGTAGTTCTCGAAAATGGAACCCGAATGGTCTTTCCCTAGCAGACCCTAAAGAACTAGTCTTCTCCCCCCATTCTGAATTTTTATTTTTTTTAGGTTTTTACGAAATGAAGACTGCCTGTGAACTAAACCATGGTCTAATGCTACATGCTTTGATCACTAAACGTAATAATGACATACTACCGAGTGAATTAGTATCAGTAATCAGAGAAAGAATGGACGGAGTTAGAAAAGAATCCAGATGCGAAGATAATAAGTTACAATTTGGTAAAGGAAAATCAAAATCCGCAGCGAAAAGAAGAGCACGACACCTAGAAAGATGTCACAAATGCGGAAAATGGTCACATGGAGGTAAATGTTCAAATAATCAAACCTATTCAAATACCGAATTTGTTACTTTATGCAGAGACGGACCATTCATATGTTTAGAAGAAAAGACACTAAATGCTCGAGGTTACGCCTATGTAGCCATGAAAAACCAATTAAACCGACTATCTTATGAATGGGATAGATCATATAACTAAGAAATCTATTTCACAGGTATGTCTGTACAGTTTTTATTTTTATTTTTATTTTTAACCTTTTGATAATAAACGCTAATTTGTTTGCTAAAAAGTATTAAATTGGTATTAAATAAAATTAGGTTTGGCGACCGAAATTATTGATATCATACAAAAATTTATTACATCACTGCGAAATTTAACGTTTATTCTTAAGGTATAAATATCTTTAATCAATCAACTCAAAATATTTCAAAAATTCGTCATGAGTTAAATTAGGTCTTGGAACCGAAATTACTTTACCGAAAAGAGGGGCGATTATTTTTGATAATATTTGATTGATTAAAGTGGGATAAAAAGCCAAAAAAAATTTTAATTTTATTTTTACCATGTTTTTAAAATTAATATTTAAATCTTAAATTAATATTGTAAACTTTGTAAAAAACAATATTTTTAAAATTCTAAATATTTGAATTTTTAAATTAAGTTTGGTGTGAATTTTTAATTTTTAAAAAAATATGAATTTTTAATTTTATGCATTTCAAATTTTAAGTTTGGTGTGATTTTTTAATATTAATTTTGAATTTTATATTTAAATTGTGTGAATTTAAAAACAAAAATTTACTTTATCTCATTAAGTTAAAAATATGATTTTTAAAATTCTTCGTAAGTTGAAGACTAGGTCTTTGAACCGAAATTGCTTTACCCGAGGGAGGGACGAGAACTTTTATTATCATTATTTTTAATCTTATTGAATTAAAGTATGCCAAAAACATTAAAAAAACCCAAAAATCTTTACTTTTAAAAACCACGCTTTGATTTGACAAATTTTAAAATTTTGTCGAGAGACAGACTAGGACAACAATCCGAAACGCCCTCGCTCCTAAAGGAAAACAAAATTTTTAAAATTTAATTAATTATAAGTTTTATAAAGCATAAGGTTTAAAAAAAAAAAAAAAACCTGAAAACACTGTAGCCGGCACCCCATGCGATCGCATGGGGTTTACACACCAACCTCATGCGATCGCATGAGGCTGGAAAACTGGCCAGATCAAAAACTCTCAGCGAGTCTGTTCTTCACCACAACACACACACATACACCCGAAACTCACCCAAAAATTCACCAATTTTCGCCATTTTTCCACCGTAATTCGTCATTTTTCTTGCTCTAATCATGCCTAGATTCTCATTCTTCAGCAAATTGGTAAAAATTACACCCCTAAACTCTATAAATTCCTAGTTTTTGTGATAATTACCAATTTTTTTACCTAATGCAATTTTGTTAATTTCTAGTGTAATTAGTGTTAAATTGTTAGTATTTTATGCATGTATAACCTAGATTGATGCTATTTAACATGATTTGAAGCCAAAAACTTCAAAATTTTTAGAAATCTAGGGTTTGTGTTCTTGAGCAATTTGGGGCTTTTTGATATAAACAGGTTATGGCCGATTTTTGTCATGAATTATTGCTAAATTAAGTAGTGTAACATATTTAGATATTTAAATGATCCAAACAATGATCCTAAACATGATTTTTGGAGATTAAAGTGGACTTTTTAAGTCCAAAATTCATGAACTTGATTATTTTGATATATTTGCCATTTAAGACTTGTTTAATTATCAGTAATGACTATTTTGACATGTTATTTGAGTTAAATGCTTATGAATTTTGTATACATTTTCATATGTGCTTATTTGAAAAATGTAGAATTGTGAAAAATTGTGAAAATGTGTATAAGTTTAATTTTGATTTAACATGTTATAGTGATTGTTTTAAGTTGTTATTTTGCTAACACTAATGCATATTTGGATGCACAATTTTTGTGTTTAATGTGTTTTACAGAGAGCCGATACTGGAGGTTCAGGAGCATCATCATCTAGACGACCAGCACCAGCACCAGAACCAGAACCAGAAATGCAACACGAACAAGAACCGCAACAGGAACAACAACAGCCTGATCAGCACATACCTTATTATGATCCAGTACAGTTTGTTGATGAATTCATAGTATTCCCAATGAGGCCGCCAGTAGAATTCCCAACGATTCCTGAGCACACTCTACATCCTAATCTGAGATTTGATAGAAGATGGAGAGATTACGAGACATATCAAAGGAACAAATTCAAATTGGTAACAAAAAATGTAGAGGTGCCAAGGGTAATTGATTGGGCCCCTTTGGAAACGGTCCATCTAGCTGACCGTGTTAGACAGCTTTTAGTTCAAAGGTATGGCAGTTCTTCTTTTACAGATTGGGAACGTCTTTTCACCATTCGTAGACCTGTATATAAGGAATGGTGTGTTGAGTTGATGAGTACTGTATCACTTGATACAAATATAGTTAGAATAGATGATAGAAGATTTTTTAGGTTTATCCTTGGCGGTAGGATGTACAGAATGTCCATGCTGGACATAGCCAGGGCCTTACAGATATATACTCCTGGTGAGTTGCTATTACCCGATTGTACAAACTTGATTCATTATGGTGAACGGGTAGATAGTAACTTTGACGCTGACGCCATTTGGAGGCGTATGTCACATTTTGATGTTTTTACACGAGCAGGAGGACACTCCTATACACATATTGACAGAGCCGAGCTTCGTATTATTCATAGATTTTTGGCCAACTCGATTACACAAAGAGGTCATAATAAAGAAAAAATTACCTTATATGATTTATTCTACCTAAAGTGTATTCGGGATCCTAGAAGCTTTGTCAATATCCCTTATTGTGTTGCTTTTTATTTATCTAAAATGGTAGAGGGAATGCAGGACGGGAGTATAATAGGAGGAGGTATTTTTGTTACTCTCATTGGAGAGTATTTAGGTGTTGATAGGAACCAAGGGGGTCCATTACAGATTTGTAGAGAACAGGTTGAGCCCTTAGGATTGAAAGTTTATGTGGGTGCTAAGGTATTGAAAAGTAGACGTAACCAGGCAGTACCCTATGAGGCATCTCATCCTCAGGTAGAGAGAGGCTCAGACGAGGAAATAGAGGAGGCGGAAGACATTAGGGATATCTTTCGAGATGCTATTCTTGACGTCCACGTTCGTATAGATGAGGAAGCAATGACGAACGCAGCAAGACATAGTATGTATGAGCAGTGGAACTCCAAGCGAGTATACGAGGATTATAGGCGACGCCAACACGATAGCTGGTTAGTTCATCAGCACCAAATCATGAGCCAGCTATCATATCAGGTACCAAATAACTATGTACCTACTCGACCTGCTCATTTTCCGCCACATAGCCCCGATATCCGACCACCCTTTAACCGGTATGACTATGACCAAGCCTATCAGAACACCTATAACCAACAATGGAACCCACCCGATGAGATGAACTGGAACCCCTATCCAGACTGATTTAGTTCCATTTGGTTATTTTTATGATTTTTATGTTTTTATCTTTTGACTTTTTCATGTTTAAACTTATGTTATTAGATATATTTGTGTAATTTTTATTATTTTATTATTATTGTGTACTAATATTTCATATTTAGAATTTGAAAGTGAGATATTAAGTCCCATTTCAAATTGCCATGCATGATTATATTTGTATGTATGTATATTGTCGATTGTACAAAACAGGGTAAAACAGCGCATTTTCAAAGACTGGCATTAAGTTCAGCAAAAGCTACTAATTTTGACGACAAGATGACAAATAAATGTGATGTAACAACAGACGAAATGAACAAATGATATGCACCATTTATCATTCAGCAAACAAACGCCAATATGTTTGGAAACTTTGGTAAAATTTAATCATTTCTACGCTAATCACCCTCAATAATTTAAATTGTACTGATTTCTTGCAAATGAGGGCATTGCAAGATCTAAAGTGTGGGAAGGGGTTAAATTCTTTCGGATTTTTAAAATTTTTATCTTTATACACTTGGTTACCATTAAAAATACTAGTAACGTAGTAGTTGTATTAGAATCTAGTGCTCTCTGATAATAAAGAACAGCCCTAGTTTTATATACTGACTACCCAATTCTAGTAAAAATTTTCAAAATTTTCAATTAAATGAACTCAAAATCATGTTTATACATATTTATGAACGATAAAACTAGGTGTTAACACCGAAATTATTGTAACCTCGGAAAGGACATAAATTGAGAAACAAACCAAAATGTTGAAATTCATTTAAAATGGAATAGAGGACGATAAAAAGGAAAATAAAAGCCAAGTGTGGAAAAACTTACCAAGTTATCTTAAACATATGTCACATATATCTGTAACAAATAACTTAAAATACTTTTGCTTTGGACTAAACTAAACCATTTTACCCGATGAAAGAAAAGAAGAGATGGATATACACGATGAATCAATTCCATCATTAAAAGGAAGTAAAGTCTTCCGAAAAAGACACGCGCTTCTTGATTTAGGTCAAGAAGTTGTCGTCCAGACCAGCTGTAGGTTGACGAAAAATCTAGAAAAGTCATCTCTAAAATCAGCAGGAAATCCACGGACCTCAGCATCAAACAGGGTTGCCAAGTGGTCAGATTTATCCTAACCATGAGAAGGATTTATCTCGTACAATGGGGGGGCACCGTGCAAATTAGCTTGATAAGACTAATGAATCAGATCTCCAGAAAGGATAATCTCCTTAAAAGATCAAAAATCAGCTTTTAAGACTGATATTACTCAATCCTTGAGATTGACTTTAAAGATTGAGAATTACAAACTCATGGAATTCGATGATATCTAAACTCGAGCTTGAACGAGAAAATATTTTGATCAAAATTACAAACCGATTTGTTTTCTGAAAACCCTATTTTCAATGCGTTCATTACCATTGAACGTAAAATCCTAGAAATTCACCTGGAATTCATTAGGTCACCTGAACCAAATCGGGTGTCAACCGTAAGAACGGTGGTTGCATAGCATGGTCAAAAACAGGACCTTGTGCCAGACCGAAAAATCATAAGGGTGAGCTTTACTATTGCTCCTACCAAGGATAGTAATTGCATCCGACACGTTATAGACCATAATTAAAAGCATGTCAGGGGACAATGCCTTAACAGTTGCTTGTTCAATGCTTTCCTTTACAACCGGACGGTAGTTTATCGAAAGGTAATATACGGGACAAGTAAACTGGACGTGTTGCTTTCCAAATACAAGGTTAGCAAGTGGGTGACACAAAACCGCAAGTTTTGAGCTAAAATTTTCAAATCTAAAACCCACCAAACCCACAAAAATATTTTGCAAACACCGGTAAAGGGTTATTCCGGAAAACTTATCTAGGGTAAAAGCTAGCTTGAATTTTCAAAAGATCAAATATTTTCATAAAGATCTAATTTCCTTAAGGATCTACATTTTCATAGTCATGTGGGACTGTAAACCGCCTTTCAAATGTGCACCTTGCTTTGGAAACTGAAAGTAAATCGGCTATTTGATTGCAAGTGTCGTTGAACTAAACCCGAGGCAACTGTGGATGACACACCCACCTTTAACCATGGTTCTATCGTTACTATCATTGTTTATATCGCCGTATAGAAATCACCGATGTACAAAGTGTGAAGAATAAAGAAGTGATTCTAGTATTTCAAGACAATATTGCTTGAGGACAAGCAACGCTCAAGTGTGAGAATATTTGATAATGCTAAAAACGAACATATATTTCATAGCATTATTCCTCAAGAAAGACAAGCTTTTAGTTGCAATTGTTCTATTTACAAGTGATATTCGTTTAAATAATAAAAGGTGAAGACAAAAGACAGATTTGATGAATTGAAGACGCAAACGACCAAAAAGCTCAAAAGTACAAAATACAATCAAAGAGGTTCCAATTATTGATAAGAAACGTCTCGAAATTACAAGAGTACAAGATTCAAAACGCAAAGTACAAGATATTAAATTATACGCAAGGACGTTCGAAAATCCGGAATCGGGACCAGAGTCAACTCTCAACGCTCGACGCAACGGACTAAAAATTACAAGTCAACTATGCACATAAATATAATATAATATTTAAATAATTCTTATAATTATTTAATATATTATATTATTTATAAAACCGTCGGCAGAAGAAAACAACCAAAAATGAGCCTCCCCAGCTGGCCATGCGATCGCATGGCCTGGAAGGCATAAATCCATGCGATCGCATGAGCCCCAGTTCCAACCCACATGCCTATAAAAATCGAGCTTTGGTGAACCAAATCTATCCATCTTTCTCTTTTCTCATACGTAAAACATATATATATATATATTTATAATTTATATTTTAATTTTAATTATAATTCTAATAATAAGGGTATGTTAGCGAATGTTGTAAGGGTGTAAGTCGAAATTCTGTCCGTGTAATGCTACGCTATTTTTAATCATTGTAAGTTATGTTCAACCTTTTTACATTAATGTCTCGTAGCTAAGTTATTATTATGCTTATTTAATCCGAAGTAATCATGATGTTGGGCTAATTACTAAAATTGGGTAATTGGGCTTTGTACCATAATTGGGGTTTGGACAAAAGAACGACACTTGTGGAAATTAGACTATGGGCTATTAATGGGCTTTATATTTGTTTAACTAAATGATAGTTTGTTAATGTTAATATAAAGATTTACAATTGGGCGTCCCTATAAATTACCATATACACTCGATCGGACACGATGGGCGGGGTATTTATATGTACGAATAATCGTTCATTTAACCGGATACGGGAATGGATTAATAGCCACTAGAATAATTAAAACAGGGGTGAAATTATATAAAAGGACACTTGGTATAATTGATAACAAAATATTAAAACCTTGGGTTACACTCAGTCGACATCCTGGTGTAATTATTAAACAAAGTATTAAAATCTTGTTACAGTTTAAGTCCCCAATTAGTTGGAATATTTAACTTCGGGTATAAGGATAATTTGACGAGGACACTCGCACTTTATATTTATGACTGATGGACTGTTATGGACAAAAACCAGACGGACATATTAAATAATCCAGGACAAAGGACAATTAACCCATGGGCATAAAACTAAAATCAACACGTCAAACATCATGATTACGGAAGTTTAAATAAGCATAATTCTTTTATTTCATATTTAATTTCTTTTATTTTATATTTAATTGCACTTCTAATTATCGCATTTTTATTGTTATTTTATTTAATTACACTTTTAATTATCGTACTCTTTAATTATCGCAAGTTTATTTTATCGCACTTTTATTATTCGCAATTTCATTATCGTTATTTACTTTACGCTTTAATTTAAGTCTTGTATTTATTTTTAATATTTTACATTTGGTTTTAACTGCGACTAAAGTTTTAAAATCGACAAACCGGTCATTAAACGGTAAAAACCCCCCTTTATAATAATAATATTACTTATATATATATTTGTATTTTTATAAAAGTAAACTAATATAGCGTTAAGCTTTGTTTAAAGATTTCCCTGTGGAACGAACCGGACTTACTAAAAACTACACTACTGTACGATTAGGTACATTGCCTATAAGTGTTGTAGCAAGGTTTAAGTATATCCATTCTATAAATAAATAAATATCTTGTGTAAAATTGTATCGTATTTAATAGTATTTCCTGCAAAAATTTAATAACTATTTTATATACCCCTCGCGAAACATCAACATACTGTAAATCTTGCAAAGTAAATTCAATTCATTGCATAGACTGTCTATTGACATGACTAACTCGCAAGTAACTTAGTTCAACCAGTTGTCCAACAACATCTAGATATAAACAAATAGATTTAGATATTAATTTTAACAGTTTGTTATACTTCTAAATGTATGATAATGTTGTATTATAAGTTTTTATCATGCGTCTTGTAAAATTTGTCACATTTTTTATGACTTTCTTTCATATGTTCTTAAATACTTTTCAAATGCATCCTGTGAAGCATCACAAGTCAACTGACGTAGAGCACGCGTGTAGTGCGTCAGGATTTCATTGAAAGCATGTAACGTTGGATAGAGTAATAAGTTGTACTTCAAGACTTATGAGGAAACGTCCTTCCGTTATGCAAAATCTATATTTGAAATATAATCAACAACCATTTTGGTTAAAAATATATTAGAATAAGAAAAAAGATCAAAATAAAGAATTTCTTTTAGTAATACAGTGTAAGATTTGTTGCCGAACTCAGAAGCCTTATCAGCGAAATGCTAACCGAAACACCAATCCAAAGGAAGCTCAAGTTTCCGCTACATGAACATAGATGGCAACCTCCGATCCCACCTACTATTACTCTAAGGGTCTGTTCCTAAGTTTTTCATTAAAAGAAATGAATTGAAATTAAGGAAAGTAAGTGAAAGGCAAGGGAAGTGGGATCTTCGAATTTGAAAGAAGAGGTGGAAGGAAAATAAGGCTAAAATCATCAATCCATTCCGTTTCTTTTTTTCCAGTCAAAACTCAAGAACACAAAAAAAGTTTAGTTTCTTTCAGCATCTCTTTCTTTCTCTCCAAAATAGAACTCTAAGGCTATGTTCTCAAATTTTCTGATGATAGAAAAAAATGAAGTGAGGAGGAATGAAAGGAAAGAAAGTGAATCTTTCCGATTTGGAAGAATGTATAAGAAGGAAGGCTAATTTTTAGTTTCTTTCTACTTACTTTTTTTTGTTTCGAAATCTCTTGAATAAGTAACTATAAAAATATAAAAATAAAAAGTCAAATTAAATTAAATAAGTAAATAAAGAAAATAACTTATAAACGACACCAAAGTTCTCGGTCAACGTTATGTTATCGTACTACGGCGATCACATAAATCCACTCTACACTTAAACCCTAACTAATCAGATACTCAAAATTAGGGTTTTAAGACATGGATGATTCATCGGAGAAATTAGACGATGATCAGTCAATGGAAATCGATTCTCCATTGAATGAACAACCATGCGACTGCAGAAGATTGGAGAAAAGTGCTGGAAAAAGTTGTTTCGGCCATGGTAGTCATCCGTACGACTGCGTGTCGAGCTTTTGATACTGAATCTGTAGGCTCCGGTTTCGCTACAGGCTTTGTTGTTGATAAGAAACGTGGAACTATTTTAACTAATCGCCATGTTTTTAAACCAGGTATAAATGTAGATACGTTTTAGTATAATTTATCCATTATGCAGTAGCCGAATATTATTTTTCTTGTGTTGATTATCCGTAGTTGTGAATTGATGATGATTGTTTGTTAGTATGTGTAGTGATACGGACTATTCGAGTCGACCGTGAACTCCTTGGATAAAGCCGATTAAAGATGGCGAGTCTCCAAAGAAAATAGACTTGTGGAAAAGACTTTTGGCTAAAACCAATTTTCATTCATCATATCTCTAAATGCCAAACAAGTACATATATATAGTGGATATACTACGGTTACCAAGCAACTAGTAAATAAAACTACTACTACTACAATTGAAAGTTAGTGAACGTTAATTAACCACTACTAAGTACTAACTAATCCACTAAACTAATATTAAGGAGAACATGTAAATGCATGAATGGGACTAGGCTGAGATCATGGCTTCATCACACGTTTAACTTGATATTACTTCATATAATTTCTTTAACTATCCACGTACATGTATTCATACTCGTATCAATACCCACCGGTTGAAAATCAACCTTGTCCTCAAGGTTGAGGCGTGAGATATCTTCCACGGTGGTTTTGGAGGTGGTCATCCATTAGTAGCTTGAAAAAGTGATTGTCCGATGGCTCGAGATAGTGGGTGAGCATCTTGAAAAGCACGTAGTAACCTTTGAAAAATCATCCACGATGGTTTAGGGTCGGTTTGAAGAACAACAAACTTTGATGGTTTGTATTTGTGACCCGAGTTAACGAGAAAGGTAACGGGTGAAATGGTTTGTGGTGGTTTCATGGTGTTGGTTTTGAGCAGTTCGATAGTGTTGAAGTTGGTGATGGTGGTCAGATGGGTTACATTATTGTCGAGGAAGTGAGTAAGTATTGGGTCAGTGGAGGTATCATGGAATGTTGATCTTTCATTTGTGGATAGAACTTGTGGTGAGAGGGGTGCGCTATCTGTGGCAGGAACATGTGGTGTGACAAGGATTTCAAGGTTTGGGAGAGGTGGGTTTTCAGCCATAAGTTCGGCATTGAGGGTGGTTTCGGTATCGTCGAGAAGATACTTAGCAAAAGTATTTGCTAAATATGTCCCCGGGTAACACTTAATCACGGTAGCAGCCAAACGGGCATTTGCGGCTTGAAGTTCGGCTAGCGATTCTTCGAGAGTGGAGACAGCGTGTTATGAGGGCATGGTTCGATGCAATGAAAGCACCAATTGATACGGTCTCTTCGAGTCGACCGTGAACTCCTTGGATAAAGCCGATTCGAGATGGCGAGTCTCCAAAGAAAATAGACTTGTGGAAAAGACTTTTGGCTAAAACCAATTTTCATTCATCATATCTCTATATGCCAAACAAGTACATATATATAGTGGATATACTACGGTTACCAAGCAACTAGTAAATAAATAACTAATAATTTATTTTTTGGTAATACATGTTTTAAAAAATGTAAATAGTTTGTTGTATTTTAGTTGAAATATATGGTGTAAATGTGTTGATTAGATCAGTTTAGCAAGGATATATACAAATTGATTAGTTAGTTATTATTTGAATAGATTAATTATGTCTAGTCGTGATTTATCAATTAATTAGTTAGTTAGTATTTGATTACATTCTGTTTGAATTCTTGCCATTTATTTATTTAGAGATTTGTTATTTTTAATAGGCTTTATTAGTGAATAATATTTTTCAATTAATATAAATTAATTACAATTTTTGCTTGTATTGTTATGTTCTTCTATGAAAACTAATCTATAACCTATAATAATTCTTATAGATGTTCCACGTGTCTACCTACAGTTTATTCCCTACGCCCTATTCCAATGAATGCTCACAGCATGACATCTGTCAAAATATCATTGGCCAATCCGTTGAACAATTAAAAATTACGTTTCTTCTTCCCCATTCATTCTTTCCTTCCATTCTTTCCATCCCTAATAATCAATTAGGGTTTTCATATACTAACCACTAAATCATCCACCCAAATCACACCATCTGCCACCAAAATTATCCCGAATTGACTTACTGGTTGTAGAATTAGGGTTTTCGCATACGACCTGATTCAAATACTTATTTGAAGAATTACAAAATCGTGAATCAATTGACTTACGGGTTGAAGATCTGCTTAAGATGTGTCGTCATATGCAATTGACACAAGGTATTGCAAACTTCCTCTTTCAAATGATTATTCAACATATAATTATAGTTTTCAATCAATACCGATTCACATTCAATCGACACCGAATTGATGGAACATGGTTACAAGGTATTTTTGTTTTTGTATTTTTTTTTTTTTAAATTATACATCAATCACTTGTCATTCTGAAATTTGGATTAGAATTAATGATACTGTTAATATTAGGTTTTCTGATTTAAACCTAATTAAATTTACATATAATTCATTCTAATCATTTTTTTAGTTAACCTTCTTATCTGATTCTTTGATTATCACATGTTTGGATGAACTAATTCATTGTTGTATATGAAAAGGATACGTTACAGTTATAAACACTGTTGCACCTATATTGTTGATTGTCATGATATGGTTTTAAAGGGTTGATCCTTTCGCTCTTAACCTATCTAACTTATCAATCATAAAATCATTTACGTTTTTATTTACGCACGACAGGTGTTTGTGAAAAGGTATTGTGGATAGTTATTGTTTTTTATTTTTTAGATTATATACAAGAAGATTTATATTTCATACGTTGGTAACCCGGTCACTATTTTTTTCCGATTACATTACTGTTGTTGGAATTTTCTTTGGTTGATCATATATGATACTGGACTAGAATTTTATATATGTTGCTTTATGAGTAGTGTGAACGTGAAGCTTAATGATAGCCTTTGAGGTACCTGAAATTACTATTAATGGACCATGTTGTTTTTTGTATACCATGTTTACCATTTGAGTACATTGCGTGACAAGTAAATTTAACTTTTGGTTGCTAATTACGTGGTCCAGTTGAAGGTGACAATATGGGTGGGTGAGATGGTTTACGTCGTGTTTTGTATTAAAATTGGTTTTTATGTATGGTGAATGTTAAATTCAGTGATATAATATGCAAATTGCAAGCGCTATCGACTTTGGATTAGCTTCTTATGTCACTGGTCAAATCGATCTCACTTTGAGCTGGAAGGTATGTTTATTTTTTCAAGCGTAAATTTTCTCTGCCAACAACTACTAATGTATATAGAATGAAATACTTTAGCAATTGGGTCAACTAAACTGTACCAAAAAGTAGTTGTTTGACGTGTTACCTGATATCCCCCTTCCAACTTCTGAATTAGATATGATTATCATTAAACATGATTCGGTTCAAGTGTATATGTTATTTAGTACCCAACATAATATTTTGGTCCAACAACCATTCACTAACTATTTGTAATATCCATAACCATTCACTGATTTTACAGGTTAACAATAATCAAGGATCTGATGGTATCCAACATGTAAGTCAATAGAAAGAAAAAAAATTGACAAGGATCTGATGTATGCAACCTGTAAAGTATCTGATAAATGAGGTAGCAGATCTTGACCAGAGCAATGGGGAGAACAACATAAAAGGAAATATCATAAAGTGGCATTGGGAGGTAGCCCGCTGTTACAGTTGAAATATCACAAAGTATCATATCCTTGACCAAATTAGGGATGAAGTGGTGGTGCTGCAAGTTTGGTTGGATGTATGTGATTGAATGACAAAAATAATGGCTCAAAAGAATGCTTATTTCTGTCAATTTTGACTCAAGTGGACTTTAAGTCAATGATGTAATTTTTGAGAGAATGATTGGGAAGAACAGGGTAATGGCATGGATTTTAGTGAGTTTGTGTGATGATAATAAGGTGAAAATAATCTGCTATAGCATTCTGGTGGTTTTAAAGTTGATCATTTTTTTGGAATGCAGTTTGACTTTTAGGGTCAAAGTTAGTGTTTGATTTACATTTGTGTACTTCTTATTTGCAACTTATCTACATATATCAAACTAATGTAATAATTATCTTATGGTAATGCAGATCTTAACCAAAAGACATAACAAATGTGGCTTTCCATCGCAACTATCCTCTGTTTGCATCAGCTTCTGATGATTGAACAGCATATGTTTTTCACGTCATGGTGTATTCTAATTTAAATCAGAACCCTCTTATTATTCCTTGGAGATTCTTCATGCCCATAAAAGTTTTATTGGAAGAGGTCAATACTTAGTATACATTTACTATTTACCTAAATGTGATGTTTGAAAATAAGCAGTATATTGTTTTTTCCTAATATAATATGCACTATTGCGATTTAACTGTTTTTAACGTATGTATGGAGTTTTTTGGTCTAAAAAAATCCCTTTTCACTTTATTATATTAGAAAAATTGAAAAATCAGCACATGTTAAGTCTTAACCTGAAAATTTGACACTAGGATGCAATTCGTGGACATGTTGCTTAGTGGTTTTATTATTATGATATTCAATTTGTTTTGCAGTGGACTTCTTTGGTATAAAGATAATAAATAGATAGATTGGGTTTTTTAACTCATGTTTGATTTACTTAGAAAGAAATTCTTTTTCTTTTCTTTAAATTGTTTGCAAATTTCTTTATCAAAGTGTTATGTATTAAATTGCATTTTGTTTGTTACTCCGTATATAGTAAGTTGCATTTATTGAATTGTCTCCTCCTCCAAGGTCTTAGGTTCTACACTAGTTAGCGGTCTTGCTGATATGCATCAGGTTGAAATACTATGCTATCTTAACATTGCCACCGGGGTGACAAAATGGATGGATGGATCAAAAGTGAACGTAACGGGTCAGTGTTACTCTTTTAGCCAAATGTCAAAACAAAAATGTAATGAATAAATTTAATCAATCTTTTGTGACATTTTCATTAGCGTCAGATGTACGTAGTAGATCATTAATAAGTTACATAAATCTTTGAAGTTTAATAAGCCTCATAGGAATGGTCCACTAGCCATGTGATGTAGTTTTAGTGCAGCATTTTTGGTTTGACACCTCTAATTTGGTTAGCTGATGCGTATCCCTTTCCCTTTTTCGTGAAGATAGTTCCTTTTGCAATCTTCGTGTATCTTTTTACGTGAACGTTTGATGATAGTTGTGGTTCATGAATGATGAATTAGTTATTAATAAAATTTATGCAAGAATATGGTGTTACCATGTGTTGTAATGTTTTCTAATGCACCTGATCCTTGCTAAGGCATGTATGATTTTGAGGTGGATCAGTTTTGGTTCTATGATGATACGTTTGTGATTTGGATCTGACTTTAATGGTGAATTGTGCACAACAATCTATATTTATGGTAATGAAAATGGTATTGCAAATGGTTAATTTTATTTTTTATGATTTTGAAGGCAGTATGTATTGTTTGTTTAGTGAATTTTTGCATTGAATCTAACATTGATTTGAGTAGAATTAAAGAAATGGACTGGTATTGTAAGATGATTGTAAAAAGGTTTATGGGTCTGTTTTGTATGAGCTAAGGAATATTAGAGTAGAAGCGAGATTGGGATGGACAAAGGGGAATATAAAGTACAAGTGTTATCAAGTTGAAAATGGGATGGATCATGTAGCTGTTCAAGTTTATATATATTTGAGCATTTTCTTTTATCATTAACCATGGAGATGTAACATGCGTGATTTAACATATTAAAAGTTGCAGATACAACATGTACTAAATGTATAACACATACAATATGTACGAATATTAACGAATTACTATACAAACTTTTTAGCCACCGTGCAACGCACGGGCTATTAAAGCTAGTTACAATAATAATGCATAAGGATTAATAGTATCTTTTGTGACCCATAAAATATAAAATAAAAAACAATAATGATGAATGTGGGGTGAATAACAAATACATAATTTTAGTGACCACTGATAATTCTGAATCAAAATCGGATATTATAATAATAATATAATAAACTTATTTGAAAGAAAAAAGTAATTGAATAGTCTTGTAGGAAAAACATTTCTTGTGTAGAAACATAGCTTTTTGAATTGAATTCGTCTTAAAAAAGACTACTCCTTTTTTCATCCTTCACACCTACTCCAAAAGCTCTTCCAAGCTTGGCTTGAAGACTACATTAACAATGTTTTGAATTAGTCAGAATATTATGAAATATATTTAATATATATAATATAGTGTTTAATAAAAAAATGTTTGTAAATGAAGTTATGAAATTTGTGTGTAATGAATCTTACGATATCTTGTACTTGAGTATGAAGTCTAAATTTTTATTTACAAATACACAAGTACCCTAATCGTGGTTTCTTATTGCAGGAACACCTAATTTCAAAATAAAATTTTAATGCGAGTATATATAATAACAATAGATAATTGTTGTCATAAGGTTACTCAAACAAATTAAATGAAGTTTATGAAGTAGTGAAGTTAAATTAAAATATATATCACATTATGTAACAAGGAAAATATATATAACTTGCCATTGTTTAATAAAGCAGTTGTGTAGCAGGCAAATATTTGGGACACCATTATGTATATTATTCATAGTATCGGCATAAAGTTGTAGCACAATTTCTTAAATAAGTGACCCTTTAATGGTATTTTTGCTGAAATTGAATGGACAATCAGTTAATTATTTGTAAATGAGTTAGTTACATTCATTTTGAAGGTTTTTCATATGCCCGAGAGACATATCAAATTAACGTGGCTAATATGTTTTGATCCAAGTCGGGTCATACCCAATAACAAGCTTACCGACGCCTTATACGTATTTGATCTTAACGATTGGATCATTAAACAAATACGCGACACTTAGATTTTAGAAAATCGGATTTCTAAAATATTATCACTTGAGATAAATTATTTGTATAATTTATATATAATTGTTTATGGGTTTAAATAATTATATTGTGTTATATTTTATAAAAGGTTTTATAAAATATATAAGTAACAAAATAATACATAAGTTTATAACAAGTTTATAAACTTTTATAAACTTACAAGTATTATTATTAAACATTATAAGTGTGCAGATTTTGGGACTCCAAGGAGACACCCCATGCTTATTTTGGTTACTTTAAAGTTGACACAACTCCTAAGGAACATGCCCAACTAGTTTACCAAGGCTTGACTCAAGTGATACACAAAAAATACACAAAAATAGCAAGTGAAATTCAGCTCCTTTTGCTGAATTCTGGCTGATTTTTTTGCTGTCCAAGAGGGAGTTCTTGAGCTTATTTGGAAGCTTATTTTCAAGTGTCAAAAATCCTAACCATTGTACAAGGTGTTGGTGTCAAGTTTGGGGTATAATCTCTTGAGGTTTCATCACTTTGAGGCTTGCATTCATCATCATCTTCATCATCATCTTGCAACTTTGAAAACAACCCTCAACTAGCTTGAGGAGGTATAATCTCTAAACCCACTCTTAGTTTGTAAGTATGTTTCACAACTTGATCCTATTTGGGATTTAACTTTAAATGGTTAAAGATTTACAAGTTTTAAAATGGAAATTTATACGCTTCCGCAAATCTTATTTCTTGAATGATTATAAGTATTATGAAACTTGTTAAATCCCAACAATGGTATCTAGAGCCGAAGTTGTTGAAATATGCTTCGAGATGGTTATTAAACCCACTATAATTTTGCATTCTATGAACATGCATGAAGTAGAGTGTAAAATTTTCGGTTTTGAGTGGTTTGTCATTTTGGCCAAAATCACTTGGGATTCTGCATTCTGTGTTGCCGATCACTTGTGATTCTGTATTGCCAATCACTTGTGATTCTGTGTTGCAAATCACTTGTGATTCTGTGTTGCCAATCACTTGTGATTCTGTATTGCCAATCACTTGTGATTCTGTGTTGCAGATCACTTGTGATTCTGTGTTTCCAATCACTTGTGATTCTGTATTGCCTATCACTTATGTTGATGATGTTCACAATCTAAGCCTTGACCTTGTGTTTGGTTGCATGTTTGGTTGATTTAATATTTATTCATTTGGTATGTAATAATATTATTTTGGTTATGTAATTTACTTTATATTTGGTATGTAAAATAGATTAGGTTGTAATTTCACTTTTTTAGACAAAATGTATTAGGATATATTTTGTAAAAAGATGAAGATGATGAAGACTTGAAGAACACAAGAAGAAGCATTTGGATGCAAGATTAAGTGGGAGATTTAAAATCTCCTACTTTGTGTTATAACCCCTTATCCGGTGGCATTTGTTTTCGGCTAAACAAATGTCTACCAAAATGGCTTGATTGTGAACATATTTGTTTTGCATGCATGGTTATTTATTGTATGATTGTGGATTGTATGTTTGTATGCTACAAGTTAATCACACAAGTTAATAACAAGCAAAATGGCAATTTAATTGGTTAAATTATACATTAATTAACGACATGCAAAACGATAATTTAATTGGTTAAATTAAAAATGGCTAAAAGGACATTAATAAACCGTTATTAAGAACATGATTAGGATCATATATATAAAATGATTTATAGACATGAAAATGGATTTCAAATGAACCATACACCAAATGCATGTTGGTGTATGGCATAAAAGTTTTCTCAAACTAGAATTAATGAAAACTTAAAATCCCTTATTAACAAGGCAAACAAGTTAAACGCCATCCTTTTGTGCAACACTTAAAAATATTAGGGAACTCACAATGGGATAAAGGTCACCTAACCGTTATGAGCAAACTAATATGATTAAGGTGAATTTCGCATGCTTGTGGGATAAAGGTCACCTAACCACTTGTATGTTAAGTTTACACGTTTACTCAAGTAGGACGACTTGATTTGGAAATCATGAACTTAGGGTCACCGAAGCATGAGGAACAAATAGGCGTTGATGGGATAAATATGCCATGCAAAAGGATTGCATGATCCCATAGCTTAGAAGTTGCAAAAGGATTGCAATTGTCATATAATGACTACCTAGCTAAATCAAATGACGGGATAAAGGTCACCTAACCGAAATTTGGTTTACCGTTGGATTCTAAAATTTAATAAATATCAATTGGATTTAAAGGGTATTGATCGTTAAATTAAAATTGATACTTAAACAACTTTGTTAAATTTTGTAGATGGCCACCAATAACAACAACATTCCGAACGCACCAATAAACTTTAACAACCTATCGTTGAGGTCAATCCTCGAAAAGGAAAAACTCAACCATACGAACTTCATGGATTGGTTCCGCAATCTAAGAATTGTCCTCAAACTAGAGGACAGGGCGTATGTGTTGGAAGACCCCATTCCCGATCAACCGGACGAGGATGATACAGAAGGCATGGCTTATTGGGAGAAATATTGCACCGATTCGTTGCAAGTTTCTTGCCTCATGCTTGGGACTATGATACCCGAACTCCAAAAGGATTTTGAGCATCATAGTGCATATGACATGATCACACAGTTGAAGGAGATGTTCCTTCAACATGCTCGTGTCGAGCGCTTCGAAACGGTTCGAGCGCTTCATGCATGTCGGATGGACGACTCCCAATCCGTTTCATCTTATGTCCTTAAGATGAAAAGCCTTATTGATCGAGCGAACCGTCTAAATTGCAACGTGTCTAATGAGCCACGGACCTCATTCTCAACTCATTGTCAAAAAGGTTTGACACATTTGTAATGAATTACAACATGAATGGTTGGGATAAAAGCATTGGCGAATTACATGCCATGCTTAAGACGGCAGAAGCAAGCATGGGTAAAAGGGCTTCACCCGTGTTTACGATCAATGAAGGCGGGTCCAAAAACAATAACACTTCTAAGCCAAAGGCGGCTAAGAGGAAGGGACCCGCCTACCAAGGCAAAGGCAAGGGAAAAGGGAAGATGGTTACCCCAACCAACAACAACAAGAAGCAAAAGGTTGCTGGTAAAGCTACCCCAAGGAAGATCCGTGCTTTGGTTGCGGTGAGATGGGTCACTGGAAACGCAACTGCCCGGTCTACCTAAAGGAGTTGAAGGAAAAGAGGGATGCAGGGCAAACCTCAGGTAATGTATATATGGTATACATTGAGCTTAGTATTACTTCTTCTAATACATGGGTATTAGACACAGGATGTGGAACTCATATTTGCAATTCTTTGTAGGGGTTCAAAAGAAGTAATCAAGATGCGGGAACAACAAGTCTCTTCATGGGAAATGGAGCAAGGGTGCAAGTGAAAGCTCATGGAGACTTTGTTTTAAAGCTTCCAAGTGGTTTGGAGCTTATTTTGAAAAATGTTTTGTATGCACCCGATTTATCTCGAAACATTATTTCTGTATCCCGTTTGAAACAATATGGTTTTAATCTTAATTTTATTAATGATGATATCCATGTTTCTTTAGATAATGTGTTCTATTTTAAGGCTTCACCTTCGAATGGTATTTATGAATTGGTTCATGATGACACATCATACAATAGCTCAATATACCATGCAAATACCAAGAAACTCAAAAGGGATTTGAGTGATTCCTACTTATGGCATTGTCGCCTTGGTCACATAAACAAGAATCGAATGCATACACTTCAAAAGAATGGCCTTTTGAAATCAAATGAACTAGACTCGTTTGATGTATGTGAATCTTTTTTACAAGGCAAGATGACTAAAGCACCTTTCAAAGGGACCTATGAAAGGGCTAAGGACTTATTGGGATTAATACACTCTGATGTATGTGGACCCTTTAAGCCTATAACTAGGAATGGTGAAAGATACTTCGTTACTCTCATTGATGACTTTAGTCGTTTCGGATATGTCTACTTATTAAGACACAGGGACGAAACTTTTGAAGCATTCAAGAAATATCAAAATGAAGTACAAAATCAACTCAATAAGACAATCAAGGTACTTCGTACCGATAGAGGAGGTGAATACCTAAGCGATGCTTTCCAAGATCATCTTAAAAGTTGTGGGATTATCTCGCAACTCACTCCTCCTGGAACACCCCAACTTAATGGAGTTTCCGAAAGGAGGAACCGAACCCTAATGGATATGGTTCGATCTATGATGGCTAGAAGCTCATTGCCTCTATCATTTTGGGGTCATTGTCTATGCTCCGCGACTCGTATTTTAAATATGGCCCCAACCAAGAAAGTGGAACGAACTCCTCATGAGATGTGGTTTGGAAAACCTCCATCTCTATCATACTTAAAGGTATGGGGATGTGAAGCTTACCCTAAGCGTTACGTCCCTAATAAGTTGAATGCTCGATCCACGAAGTGTATCTTCATAGGATATCCCAAGGATGGTATGGGATATTATTTCTATGATCCATCCTAGCAGAATGTATTTGTTGCTCGAAAGGCTGAATTCCTTGAAACTAAGTTCCTAATGGAAGGAAATAGTGAAAGGAAGATAGATCTTGAAGAGGATCAAGATCAAGTAGATGATACACAATTGGTTGACACTAGCACTCAGTGAAAATGTTGAGAGTGATCAAATGGATGATCAAAATACACAAGACGTTTACAGATCTGGTAGGATTAGTAATCCTCCTAAGAGATATGGGTTTCTCATGGATGGTTGCTATGTGGTTGATTTGGATGAACCAATAAACTACCAAGATACTTTATCAAGGATTGATAAAGATAAATGGCAGGAAGCCATGAACGCTGAGATGCAATCCATGTATGACAACCAAGTTTGGGAACTTGTTACACAACCTGCTGGCTCAAGGCTAGTTGATTGTAAATGGCTTTTCAAAATGAAAACCGACATACATGGAAACTTGGATACATATAAAGCTAGACTTGTAGCAAAAGGTTTCACTCAAACTCAAGGGGTTGACTATGATGAAACTTTTTCGCCTGTGGCAATGCTAAAGTCTATTAGGATATTACTTGCCATTGCTGCTCATTATGATTATGAAATATGGCAAATGGATGTCAAGACCGCTTTCCTAAATGGACATCTTAAGGAAGATGTCTATATGGTTCAGCCTGAAGGTTTTGTTGATCCGAAATATCCTAAAAAGGTATGCAAGTTAAAGAAGTCAATCTACAGATTGAAACAAGCATCTAGAATGTGGAATCATCGATTTAATGAGGAGGCCAAGAAATTTGGCTTCATTAAAAATGGTGATGAAGCTTGTGTATACAAGAAAGCTAGTGGGAGCACTATCATGTTCCTTGTACTATATGTGGATGATATATTGTTATTTGGAAACGATATTCCGGCAATGCAAGGTGTTAAAACTTGGCTAAGTAAATGCTTCTCCATTAAGGATCTTGGAGAAGCACAATACGTTTTGGGGATTGGGATCTACAGGGATAGATCCAAGAAACTGATAGGTTTGAATCAAAGTGCATACATTGAAAAGGTCTTGAAAAGGTTCAAGATGAAGAACTCTAAGAAAGGTTTGGTACCTATTCAAAAAGGAACGCTCCTTAGTTCATCTCAGTGCCCCTCCACGAAAGATGAACAAGAAAGAATGAAGAATGTCTCATATGCGTCTGCTATTGGGTCAATCATGTATGCAATGATATGCACTAGACCGGATGTGTCATGCGCTCTAAGCTTGACAAGTAGATACCAGAATAACCCAGGAAACAGTCATTGGATTGTTGTTAAAAGTATATTGAAATACCTTAGGAGGACTAAGGATATGTTTCTAATATATGGGTCTGGTGAGGAGGAACTCGCTGTAAAAGGTTACGTGGACACGAGTTTCCAAACTGATCGAGATGATTCTCGATCACAATCCGGTTATGTCTTCACGTTAAATGGAGGTGCGGTCTCTTGGAAGAGTTCAAAACAGGATGTTGTTGCATTATCCACTATAGAGTCGGAGTACATTGCCGCCTCATTGGCAGCGCAGGAAGCTGCATGGATGAAAAAATTCATCGACGACTTAGGAGTAGTCCCTTCCATTCAGGACCCTCTTGAGATCTTTTGTGACAACGAGGGTGCGATTGCTCAAATCAAGGAACCTCGTGCTCACCAAAAGACCCGTCACATTGAGCGGAGATTCAACTACATAAGGGGTGAAGTTGAAAAGGGAAAGATATGTATTCACAAAGTTCACACAGATCTTAATATAGCGGATCCACTCACGAAACTCTTACATGGTGCAAAACATCAAGGGCATGTTAGTACATTAGGGCTTCGATATTCTAGTGATTGGTCATGATCTGTTTTAAGTATTGTAACGGAACGAAATTGTTCAAACTCATTAATATAATTATGGTATTAATTTATTTTGAGTTATGTTCCTATTTTGCATATTTTATCCATGAATAAGTAATTGTTCTAAATTCCGTAGTCGATCACATTTGTGGGAACAAGTGTGAGGTTTAGACTATTGTGAACTTGGATTGGTATACATTCACGGGATGAATGTGGGGCAAGGTTGCAACCAAGGTTCATAGATATTTGTAGGATACAAATATTGGAAGACCCGCCCTCAAGATTCACTAAATGGAGCCTTTGTGGTTGATCACATGTAATCTTGAGTAAAGGTGAATATCATCGTATCCTCTGACCTGAGATACATATTGGGTTCGGATATTCACTAAGTATTGTGCCTTGATTCTTTCCTTCGCTATTCTGAAATATGGTAGTTCATAAGGAAGAGCTCAGGTATAATGCATAGTGTATATCTAGGATATATGTAGTCAAGATGGAATTTGTCCCTCTTATTCGTTGAAAGTCAGATGTCTAAGGCCTGTTAAAGTTAAATCTAGAAGAGAGTGATCACTCTATGTCTCTTGGATTTAACATGACATCTAGGATGAAAGGATATAATGAAAAGATTCACCTAATCATATTCGAGATGGGAACTCGAAAGGGATGATGTTATTGAATGGCACTAAGTCATAACATATTGGGGGTGATGGACGGTCGTTAGGTGGTATCCGTCACTTGCATTAATTTCTTATGTTTCTCGTGCAAGTGGGAGATTGAAGGTTTTTCGTATGCCCGAGAGACATATCAAATTAACGTGGCTAATATGTTTTAATCCAAGTCGGGTCATACCCAATAACAAGCTTACCGACACCTTATACGTATTTGATCTTAACGATTGGATCATTAAACAAATACGCGACACTTAGATTTTAGAAAATCGGATTTCTAAAATATTATCACTTGAGATAAATTATTTGGATAATTTATATATAATTGTTTATGGGTTTAAATAATTATATTGTGTTATATTTTATAAAAGGTTTTATAAAATATATAAGTAACAAAATAATACATAAGTTTATAACAAGTTTATAAACTTTTATAAACTTACAAGTATTATTATTAAACATTATAAGTGTGCAGATTTTGGGACTCCAAGGAGACACCCCATGCTTATTTTGGTTACTTTAAAGTTGACACAACTCCTAAGGTGTGACGACCCGGAAATTTCTGACCAAATTTAAACTTAACCTTTATATGTTTCCGACACGATAAGCAGAATTTGTAATGTTGAATCTCAAAAAGTTTGGAACTACATTCATGTAATCAATTACCCTTTGACCGTGTTCAACGATTCACGAACAATTATGTGTATATAGATATGTATATATAATATATAATATTAACTGAAAACATTAACAAAGTATTAGATATATGATACTTTACATGAACGTATTTGTTTCGATATATTTATCGACATAATTAAGAGATAATATCAAATGATTGAATTATCAGATATATTATGATATGATTACGGGCCTATGTTATGAGGTCCACTGTGATTTAAGAAATCTATTCTTTTTGACAACATTCGGAAAATGGTAAAGTGATTTATAAGTAAGAACAAATGTGTCAATTAACGGGAACTAGACAAGGGTTAGTGGAAATTCCTGTTTAATTTCCAAGGCATGTTTTATAATATTTTCCTCGTGACCTTGATAAGATAACTATGTTAACTTTCATTTTATTTGATATGAAAATAAGAACGTGGAGTGTAAATAACTTAGATGTTGGATATCAACAAGTTAAGTAACTCGACATTTTTAATTAAGATAATTTCATACGTTTATTTAACCTTTGGACTTTATCCCATGCTTCACCAACAGACTATAATTTAAAAACTTGAAACCTATTATGAATATATATAATCCTACTTTTCTAAAATATTTTATGATATAACGATTTCCATTATTTTAACCTTTTAACAAAATGATTCTTAAATATATTTAGTTTTCGAAAAAAAAATTATCATATTTATTTGATTTAGTTTCAAAAGTACAAAAAAAACGTTTTCAGTTTAAAAAGAACTTTATAATTAAAATGTATATATCTTTTATAAATATCTAGAACCACTTTTGACAACTCATTACTTAACCAGTATGATAAAGATAACGATAATTATATTTTATTTTATTAAATATATATAACGATTTAAATTAATATTATATATAATTATACGCGTATTATACGTACATAATTTTATAGTTTTACTATACTTTAACTTTACCTTTACTTTACTTTTACTTTACTTTAACTTTAATAATTTATACTTTCATAATTCACTTTAATAATTCATACTTTAATAATTCACTTTAATAATTCATACTTTAATAATTCACTTTAATAATTCACTTTAATAATTCATACTTTAATAATTCACTTTAATAATTCATACTTTAATAATTCACTTTAATAATTCATACTTTAATAATTCAATTTAATAATTCATACTTTAATAATTCACTTTAATAATTTAAAAATCTATTATAAATAGAATTCAATAGGTTTCATTCTGTCATAGAAACTTGAAAATATATTTCTCTAAACTCTCTCAATCGAATTACACATATATATTTACTTAGTATTATTTCAAGATATTATTAGTATACATAAAATAATACGACGGAGTTATATTCAGACGATTTCAAAATAAGTTTTCAAACGGGATAGAGCTAAGGAAATTATGGGTTATAGCTATGGAGGTTATTGGTATTGATCGAGGGTATTGCTCGTGAGGTCAACCTAACGTTTATCATTTTTGTTGCATCTACGTACTTTCCTGCAATATTGAATCACAATATTGATACGTGAGCATTCATATCTTATCTTTTATATATTAATAGTGTATCCCTGACTAGTGCTCGAGTATATGTGATTATGCAAGTTTGTATGCTTAGTTTCATCGTTAAATAGTTTATGATAAATCACGAATTTGATACATATGCTACTGAGATAAGGTATATGATATGCATGTCTTTGAAAAGATGAAGAAAAATTAATAACTTTTCATTTAGAAATCGTGTGGTTTCGATGAACGAATTAAAAAATATGGTCAACTGAATTATCATTAATTTTAATATTATTATTAAAACGATTATTATAATTGTTATTAGTTGATGTTATTACTAAAATTATCTTTATTACTAAAAATTAATATTTTTATTGAAACTATCATTTTATTATTTTTATCATTATTATTATTATCAATATTATTTTATCAAATAAATATACGTACAAAGATATTTTTACCACACGTAATATAATTACATTAATAATACATACCACTATATTTTTATGATATTAAGTGAATTTTATAAATTTTATTACTTGAGATATATAAAAGTATATTTTTATCATATATGAATTTTAATATAAATTTTTATTTATTAATAAATGACTTGTATTATTTAGTATAATAAGATCTGATAAATATATTTAAATATATAAAACGACTATATATAATTTATATAATAATCATGTATAGATTTTGGAAGTCATTTTGGGTCAAGTTGACTTTTGTTGACTTTTGCATGTCGGTCTCGAGCATTAGAATTGTGATACACTACGACTTGACCTAAATTGTTAGACAGATATTGACCAACATATAAATATATATACTTAATATAGGTTCGTGAATCCGAGACAAACCCTGTACTTGTTCAGTACCGTCATATACATAATTGCTACGAAATACAGTATTGTGAGTTTCATTACTCCCTTTTTATATATATTTTTGGGCTGAGAATACATGCGCTGTTTTATAAATGTTTTACGAAATAGGCACAAGTACTAAAACTAATTCTATGTGGGTTTAAACCAGAAATATACCCTTAGCTTGATAACATTAAACTACTTGTCTATGTACGGTAGGCGCGAATCCTAAAGATAGATCTATTGGGCCTGACAAACCCCATCCTGACTATGGGATGCTTTAGTACTTCGAGGTTATTTTAAACACACCTGATCTGGTGTACTTCAGAGGGTAAAACATGAACGTTAAGGCTTGTTACCGGGTGCCTACAACTTATAGAATACTTTTATACACTTGCGAGTGTACGGATATTTATAGAAACTGAAATCTTATGGTCTATTACTATTATGAAAATGATTGATTATGATAAACTAATGAACTCACCAACCTTTTGGTTGACACTTTAAAGCATGTTTATTCTCAGGTATTAAAGAAATCTTCCGCTGTGCATTAGCTCATTTTAAGTATATTATTTGGAGTCATTCATGACATACTTTGAAAGACGTTGCATTCGAGTCGTTGAGTTCATCAAGATTAATATTAAGTCAATTATAGTTGGATGTAATATGAAATGGTATGCATGCCGTCAATTTTTGATGTAAAGAAAGTTTGTCTTTTAAAAACGAATGCAATGTTTGTAAAACTTATCATATAGAGGTCAAATACCTCGCGATGTAATCAACTATTGTGAATCGTTTATAATGTATATGAACGGGTCCTTTCATAAGGAACATGCCCAACTAGTTTACCAAGGCTTGACTCAAGTGATACACAAAAAATACACAAAAATAGCAAGTGAAATTCAGCTCCTTTTGCTGAATTCTGGCTAATTTTTTTGCTGTCCAAGAGGGAGTTCTTGAGCTTATTTGGAAGCTTATTTTCAAGTGTCAAAAATCCTAACCATTGTACAAGGTGTTGGTGTCAAGTTTGGGGTATAATCTCTTGAGGTTTCATCACTTTGAGGCTTGCATTCATCATCATCTTCATCATCATCTTGCAACTTTGAAAACAACCCTCAACTAGCTTGAGGAGGTATAATCTCTAAACCCACTCTTAGTTTGTAAGTATGTTCCACAACTTGATCCTATTTGGGATTTAACTTTAAATGGTTAAAGATTTACAAGTTTTAAAATGGAAATTTATACGCTTCCGCAAATCTTATTTCTTGAATGATTATAAGTATTATGAAACTTGTTAAATCCCAACACATTTAGTCATACATTAAGGTACAAAAAAAACCTTTAAACTTATATTCTTTATAAATATAAATTGTACTTACACTTACTATAAATCTTGCAGAGTATAGTCAATGGATTCACGAGTATATCCGTTGTCATAATTTGGACCTAAGTATTGCACTTCCATAAGTTGCCCAACAACATCTATGTCAAATTTAAGATACAACACTTTAATTTAATGATATATATTGAACGATTGTATTGTGTGTATATGTTGAATTACTTTGTGTGTTTCTTCTATAAAATCTTACCAAATGCAACATTTGAATATAATAATGAGTGCAGTATGTTCGGGTAATTAACATGATTGTATCCATCACAAGGAAGCTGAAATGGCTGCACTTGATGCAGATTGATGCTGCTTAATATCTGTATCTTCCAATCATGATGTATCAACTTAAATGGATCTTTGTATAGAACCATGTTGAATCCTCTCGACGAAAGTAGGCACAAACAATTTGACCAAGGAGTTTTCTATCGATGTCATTATCTTATTGCCCTTAAGAAAAAAAAGTTTAATAAAAAACTGATTGAAAAATCATATACATATTATAAAGCTACACAATAATATGTTTTACATAATACCTGTTTCGTTAATTACCATCAACTCCATACCAAGTGGATACTTTGGAAATTTCCAAATAGATGGTTTCCAAACTGCGAATATGTTGACCCTAAGATGAGGATTTGCTATTGAAGGATTCAAAGTTTTCAAATTATTAAAGTGAAGAACAGCTGCCATTAGTCTAAAAAAGAATGATCAGTGTAAACTGTGAAAAAGGGTTGAACCGTGTTTTTGTATACGAAGTTGATTATTAATAATTTAATGGTTCATATTTTATAAGAATAGAAATTAAAATACATTATATATTATTATCATTTATAAATTGTGTGATACGAAATACCAAAAATATAGTATTTAATTTGGTGGTAGATGTTCCAAATCTTAATTTGAGTTAATCTACAATATGCAATTTTTATAGATAAGTATGGTTTGACTTATTAAAATCAGTATTTCATTTAAATCGGAATTAATAATTGTAAAATTTTTTAAAAATGGCAAAAAATTTGTATTAAGTATTAATTATATCGTGATTACAATTAACAAGGAAATGATCGATGTATTTGTAATTGCTGATTTGAATATGTTACAATTATATTATTCAAATTTGGTAAAGATGTTAAATGTTATCAAGAAAAACGGGTATTTCATATACAAATTAGATTAGTTTAGCATAGATATACAAATTAATTAGTTAGTTTATCGTTGATATACAAATGAATTAGTCAGTTAGTATTTCCTTATATTATGTTTGTTTGGTGTACATTAAATTAAAATTTTAATAATTTTATTAACATCTAGAGGAATTATAAATATTTTCAAGTGATTAAAATTAATTACGCATTTGGGTTGCGTTGTTAAAAATTTTTTTTTATCAAAGCCAATACCCTAATAATGTTGTACTAATGATTATATCTAATTCTTTTTATTTATTACTGTATCAGATGATTAATTAATACAAAGTTATATATATTTTTTATCTACAAATATCAAATGTATAAGAATTAACAGTAAGCAATAGGTTCCTAAAAAAATTGTAATAATAAACAATATGTAAATTTGTTATGAAAGTATAAGAGCCTTAGGTAATGAAATAAATCATCATAGCTTTAAATAACATCCAAAATTGACCGAATATAAGTAATTAAAAACATTCAAGATAACTGATTTTGAACAAAAGAACGAAGATATTAAAAAAACTGATATAAAATAAGTTGTTGGTGATAAAAGAGGACACTTGGTGTTGGCTCACACATGAGCTTCACCAATTGAATTCATCAAAAAAAAAAAATCAAATGCAGCATTGTTTCCATGATTATGTCCTTGAACAAAACCTCCTCCAGGAATGTCTTAAAGACTACATTAATAACTGTGAGAAATATTAGTGTTATAGTATTGTATGAAGTAATAATAAATAAGATTAATGATTTCATTTCGTATTAATTATCTTACACGAGTGTATAGTCCACAATATTATCAATATGGGCATTCATGAATAATAATACCGCGACCCGTAAGCGCATGCTAAACGTATGTTGGCTATTCGTCCTAGTAGGCGCATGCGCATGGACTCTATGCGGTATGCGGTAGCGTATCACGTACTTTGTCCAAGATTGATAATATATTTTCCATAATTAAACCCGTGATCTGGGGGAGTTTGTTATGGAAAGGATTATCACGATCTTGGATGATTCTAGAATTAGGGTTTGCCTATATATACTAACCCTAATTGTCATTCTACCATATATCACGTTACGTAATCATCTCATACTACACATCTTACGTAGCATTAATCATCTCTCATCTTCTAGGGTTAACAGGTTAGTTCTCCTACGACTGTTGCCTACAACCTTACTTAGGGCCTTCCGATCGACGGCCGTCACCGGAGAGCTATGTTCTAAGATCCTTAAACCTCTTTAAAAGTATTGAGCATGCATATTGACCTCTTGGAAAATATAGGCATGATCAAGTGGTGCTTTCATTGAGAGCCGAACTAATTCAAGACATATTTAATTGTTTTTTCTTTTAAAGTTTTGAATTGTAAGGCTCATGATTCACAAAAAATTTTGAATTTTTTGTTTCTTTAACAGAATCATGACTTCCGGAGAATCATCGGAACGTACTCAAACGGATAACCAGAACACACCGTCTGTTAATCAGCAGACGCAAGCTATGACTTTGGGGGCATTTTACACGCCTTACCCTCCACCTACGACCGGCGAACCTTTTCAGAGGTATAAGCCGATATACCCGGACTGAATAACACCACCAAGGGCAAATTCGCCGGTTACAACTACACGGCTAGACTTTTCCACAGTGGATCCAAGAGTTATCTCTGTAGGCGCTGGTGGAGAAACTGTAGGGCCGCATGTAGTATTTTGCGGCCAGGTGCCTATTTACAGTACTACGGTTTCAATCCGTCTGCAAATGTAGAGTGGTCAGCAAAATGCATCGCTTACACCGTTGCAGCCTTGGCAGCCACCGCGTCCAGTTTCACAGTTTCTAACCCCTGCGGATGCGCAGGCGTTACTTAATAGTTGGGGATTCGGTGTCATTCCAGATACAAACTCGCATTGGACACCGCTAACTGCAGAACAATAAAGCACTACGCATACAGGAGGCCTTTTAGCAGCATACCCGCATGTCTCGCAGACGTCTGCTCCACAGGTGTCGGATCCTTTTCATCAACCTGTATACTCTGCGCCGTAAGGGCTCCCATCTTTCCCAATACAGTAGCCATGGCCATATGCGCAGATGCCAGGGTAATCTTGGCAAAACATTCAGGGGCAGGCGAACCTTGCGGGGCATTTCATGCAGGCTGCACCTCCTAATTATGTAATCTCTAATGTTTTAGAGATTATGTACTCTAGTTCTAACCGTAAATCATATGAGTTTAATATCATATTAACTCGTTAAATCCATGATTACATCTGAAGAAAATATATATGTAAGTATATTTTCATAAAGATTGTAATTAAAAATTCTTTTATACAAACTGTTAATTGTGAAAATATTTTAACGGGTAGGTAATACCCGAGAAATATTTAGATTTCACATTAATAAGTTACACTGTACAATCTTCAGTTCTGATTCAATAGTCATTAACAATACTGCTCAAATCCGCACATATACGTATCCGTTCACCAAAGAACAACTATAATGGCTTTACTGATCCAGATGATTTCTGGCAGTGGTTTGAAGGCGCAATGCGCACCCAGGGATGGGTGGATCCAGTTGCATGTCAGATATTTCCCATGACACAGCAGGGTATTGCACTCGAATGGTTCAACAAGCTACCAGCTGGTAGTATATCCGGGTTCATGGATTTACGAACAAAGTTTCTGCTGCAGTATCAAAATCAGAGACCGCGCAAGCGCACTCACATTGAATTTCATGATATCGTACAGAAACCCAAGGAATCTTTGGGTAAATTTCTCACGAGATATACTAATGAGTGCTTGCGCATACCGGACCTAAAGCCAGAGCAGCAGATTTCTGGGCTAATACATTGTATAAGTACGGAGGGTCATCCAACGCTGGTCAGGCATCTGCGTTATACGGTGCCAACAACTTATACTGAAGCACTTAATGAATGCCACGATTATATGCGGAGTGGTGAAGATAATGATATTCCCACCGCTAGTTCACGCAATGAGAGGAAAGATGATGATGATCGTTCGCGCGATCAAAGCCGCGGTAACAGTTCTCGCGGAAGATATCCTAGTGGTGGTCCTATAAGAAGTGATAAGGGGCGAACAAGTGGTAATTTTTGAAACAATAATCAGTGCGGCATTAATAATCAGAACTATGCGCTGCTCAAAAGCCTGTCTAAAACACAAAACGAGATTTTGGCCACCGAACCAGTGTGCGCAACCTTTGCAGTTCCAACTCCGCTGACGGAATTTGGTAAGCGGGATAAAATGAAGTACTGAGAGTTCCACGATGATCATGGCCATGACACCAATCGTTGTAAAAACTTAATGGAACGAGTGATGGAAGCACTGTGCGCAAGAAAGTTAGATCACCTAAAGCCACCAAAGAAAGATAAGGGAAAAGCTGTGGAAGAAGATTCAAAAGCCAAAACCTTTGCCTGGCAAAAAACAGATAAAACTAAAAACGCCGATTTAAACATCAATATGGTTGACGCAGAGAAAATTGGTCAGCGAAGAAAATATAATGACTACCAGGATTGGGAACTTATCCCAATTTCATTCCCTCCCGTCATGTTAATCGACACAGTTAATGAGCCTGTTATCATCAAGTGTCGCATCCCCGATCGCGGAATACAGATTAAACGCATGCATGTTGACACCGGTAGCGGTGTCGACATTATGTACGAGCACTGCTATCGTTTTCTCCCTGCAGAAGTTAAGTAACAGTTGCGCCAGCCTGATATTACGCTATCAGGATTCTCTGGGGAAAGCTCATGGCCGCTAGGCCAGATAGAACTTGTAGTAGAACTTACGGATGACCATAACCCGCAGTTGGTTAGAAGCGAGCTAATTGACTTCTATGTGGTTCGTTCAACTTTGCGCTACAATGCACTTCTAGGAAGAAATTTCATACGGCGTTTTAACATTATACCCTCAGTGGTCCATGGCTTGATCAAGTTTCCTACCATTGGCGGAATAGCTACAATTGCGTTGCATCAAACAACCGAGTTATGTGGTTCAGTTGTGCCCGTCGACATTCCCAGCATGGCGGAACAATTAAAGAGCAGTACGGTCAAAGCTAATCACTTGCATCTGGGCAAGCGAATCAAAATTGGCGCAGGCTTGTCAACCGAAACTATAGCTAAGTTGCACGGCATCTTGTTAGCTAACGCATATGTTTTCGCATGGCAAGAATCAGACATGACTGGGGTTCCGCGGGATATTGTGGAGCATAAGTTGAATGTTAATCCATCACTCACGCCCGTTAGACAAAAGAAGCAGCACATGGCCCTCGAGCGCAGTGATTGGTTATACGCAGAAGTGGATAACTTGGTCAGAGCAAACATCCTGCTGGAAGTGCAGTACCAGATATGGGTTGCTAATCCTGTGTTGGTAAAAAAGGCTGACGGGAACTGGCGGATGTGTGTCGATTTTAAGGACATTAATAAAGCGTGCCCTAAAGATAACTACCCTCTCCCGGATATTGACTGGAAGGTAGAGTCCTTATCGGGTTTTCGGTACAAATGTTTTTTTTGGATGCGTACAAGGGTTATCACCAAATTCTCATGGCCGCGGAAGATGAGGACAAAACTGCTTTTCATACACCGCAGAGCATCTACTGCTATACAAAAAATGCCCTTCGGACTAAAGAACGCAGGCGCTACCTATCAGCGCGTAATCGATGCAGCTTTCAAGCACCAAATTGGCAGAAATCTTGAAGCATATGTTAATGACCTGGTAATTAAGAGCAATACTGAAGAAGAAATGCTCGCAGACATCCTAGAAACATTTGCGTTTTTGCGCAAGATTAACATGAAACTTAACCCGCTCAAGTGTAGCTTCGGGGAAGAGGAAGGCAAGTTTCTAGGTCATGTGGTGACGGCTCGGGGGATCAAGGCGAATCCAAAAAAGATTAAAGCCATTGATAGTTTACCATCTCCAAAGACAAAGAAGGACGTGCAGAGTCTAACCGGGAAGCTCGCGACGATTACGCGGTTCTTGTCAAAATCCGCGGAACGGCAGTTACCATTCTTCAATACTTTGAAGAATTGTTTAAAGAAAAAAGACTTTGTATGGACTCAGGAAGCGGAATCAGCTTTTCACGAGATGAAGAAGGTGCTCTCTGAATTGCCAACACTCACTGCGCCAATATCAGGTGAAACGCTTACGCTATACCTTGCGGCATCCAAAGAAGCTGGCAGCTCGATCCTTATCGCAGATTGCGGAAAGGTAATCAATTGTTTATACATGTGCATTATTTATTTATTTCGTGGTCAAATAACGCTGAGGTTTTCTCTGACGCAAATGCCGATCTACTTCATAAGCAAGACGCTGACAACAAGCGAAGTAAACTATTCACCAATTGAGAATCTAGTGTATCACACAGCACGACGTTTACGTCAGTACTTTCAAGCACACCCAGTTGTGGTTCTAACTGATCAGCCGATTAAACAGGTTGGTAGTTGCTTAATTTGCGGCAATGTCCGGGAATTCCACATTGACTAACGCAATAATCTTTCTTTTAGGTGCTGTATAAGCCCGAGATTTCTGGCCGAATGGCTAAATGGGCAGTTGAATTGGGGGAACACGAAATAAATTTTCTTCGCGAACCGTGGTGAAGGGGCAGATACTTGCGGACTACCTAGCAGAGTTACCCGCAGATGTTGAAGCATCAGCTGAACATCAGGACACACCTGCACCAATTTTAACACCATAGGATTTGTACACGGATGGTGCCTGTAGCGCATCTGGCGTGGGTGCAGGAGTAATTTTAACTGGCCCGGATGGTGAAGAGCATACATATGCGCTGCGGTTCAATTTTTCTGTTACAAACAACGAAGTAGAATACGAGGCTTTGTTAGCAGGTATGCGGATTGCGCATACATTAAATGTTAAAATTCTGCATGCTTATGTGGATTCAAAGCTAGTATGCAGTCAAGTCAGCGGAGACTTTGAAGCGCATGACATAGCCATGCAGCAATATCTATCACTTGTTCATAACCTCGCCGATCAGTTTGAGGTTTTTCAAATTTTCCACGTAATGCGAGGGCAAAATAAGAAAGCGGATGCGCTTAGCAAATTGGCAGCATTGGCCTTTGATCATCTGGAGAAGAAATTTCTCATATAAGAACTACATGCGAAATCCATTGTTATGATGCCTCTAGTGGCACCTGTTGAGGAATCCAGTTCAACGTGGATGACACCTATCGTTGCTTTCCTGCGGGATGGCACATTACCTGCGGACTCCGTTGACGCGAAGAAAGTTCGCACCAAGGCACCAATGTATGCCCTTGAGGGTGACATCCTATATTGAATAAATTATTTAGGACCACAATTAAGGTGCATTGGCCCAAACGAAGCTGAAGAGGTTATACGCGAAGTGCATGAGGGTGCATGCGCTCTTCATTCGGGGCACAGGTCTATTGTGTCCAAGATTACGCGGCTAGGATATTATTGGCCTACCATGTACGCAGATACTGTAAGCATCGTTAAGCGCTGTGAATCCTGCCAAATACATGCACCTATCAGCAGAGCACCTGCGCATCTAATGATTCCAGTCTCCTCACCATGGCCATTCTGCAAATGGGCAATTGACATAGTCGGACCATTTCCAAAAGGCCGAGGTAATATAACCATTTATTTCATATCATATGATATATATATATATACTAGTATCTGACGCATACTCTGCATACGCAGGAAATGTCAAATTCTTGATTGTTGCAATTGACTATTTCACGAAGTGGGTGGAAGCAAGACCACTGGCAACAATTTTAGGAAAAAGAGTGCGGAAATTTGTATGGGAAGACATTGTCTGTCGATTCGGCATACCAAACGAAATCGTTAGCGACAATGGCATGTAGTTTGCGGGAGATCCTTTTCGCAGTTGGTGCGCGGAGCTTAATATTAAGCAAACTTTCATATCCGTTGCGCATCCGCAAGCGAATGGCCAGTGCGAAGTCACCAACCGGGATATAGTAGCTGGAATTAAAGCTAGATTGGGCCACGGTCGCATCGGTTTGTGGATTAACTACCAAAGGTATTATGGACGCATAAAACAACACTGAAAGCAATCACTGGTGAGACTCCGTTCAGTGTGGTATATGGGTCGGAATCTGTTGTACCCGCAGAGATTGGGGTACCAACGTTCCACGTACAGAATTTTGAGGAGCAAAACAACTCAGAAGCTTTGCGGGAAAATCTTAATTTGCTAGAAGAACGCAGACTCTCCGCGGTGATTAATGAAGTTAACAATAAGCAGAAAATCGCAAAGTGCTATAATCAGTGTGTGCGATCGCGCTCTTATAAGTGCGGTGACCTAGTTTGGCATCAGAATGACGCAAGTCATGCGGAAGATACTGGGAAATTGGGCCCCCGCTGGGAGTGCCCATACAGGGTAGTGGCAGCAAGCAACACTGGGGCTTACCATCTGGCGACATTAGATGGCACACCTGTGAAACACACTTGGCACGCGATGTTGTTGAAAAATGTTACGTGTAGTTGGTTGGACCTGATCACTCCAATATATTTTAGCGCATGGTTTTTTCCTTTTTATCTTTATGTAATTTCTGTCCGTTTCGATGAGTCGCGGTTGTAATCATAATTAATGCCAATTAAAATATTTACTCGCGCATACCTTTTCTATATGTATGATTCCTTTTTGTATGCTGTTCCTACCTACTTAAGGGGTGTCCTATAGCCCCCGTACTGCAGAAGCCTGTTTGGTTACAAGGCTAGACATAAACGGTAGGTGAAGGGAATTGGTTTTCCCCTAACCAAGCGCCACGCAGATAGATGGCTGCTAAGTCGACTTAAAACATACTAGCATTGTTTTTCTTGTGACATGTAATATCCTCCGCATTGGTTTGTGGAAGGAAACTCTTAAGTATAAAAACATTGGGTTGTTTTTAGTTGAGTTTCTTAACCACACAACTATTGTGCACCTTTAGTACGTGACAGGGCTCAAGACGCAGTAGCTTTAGAGTATAAATCATAAGGGTGTTAAAATATTAGTTTATTTAACAAAACACCCGCACACGCGCGAAGGGCTTTCGCTAAATACCGCGCATGAGCATGCGGAATTCTAAGATTGTTTTGACTCGTGATATATAAACAATGAAATACACAAACACGCATGCATAATACAAGCATACATAACAAAACAAATTATTACAAATACAAATTGTTTTAAACGCCTGCCCAACATGGGACTTGGGGCTCCAAAATAAATACACAAACCTGCCTAATCATAGGACTTACGGCGTAGTTGGTGGAACACTGTTTCATACCTACAAATTTTCTTTTAAGAGCTGATCAATTGGGGCATTGGGATCATCGGAGAACGCGGCAAGCTTTGGAATTTCGATATGTTGGATCGCTTGTTCTGCGTCCATGAGTATTGCTACGGTGTCCTCCTTGATATGCTTCTGGACGGCGTCTGGGTAAGGGGGCGCTAGGTCATAGCATTTGATCACCTCTCTCATGACCTTGTTACGCTCATGGTCGAGGGCCGCGTCCACATATGCGGTGAATTTTTCGGTTACGGGGTCTGAATCCATAACTTTTTGCGCAAGGACCGGAAGAGAGGTGCGTAGTTTCGTCAGGTCCGCCTCTGCCAGCTCGCGGCCGGTTACGGCGTCATCCTTCTCTCGGCTGACCCTGTCAAGGTCAGCCTGCAGACGTTCCGCTTCACCCTTGGCCTGATCAACAGCCCCCACCAACTCTTGATTTTTCTTCCTCTCCGCAATCAAGGAAGTTTTCATTTCATCCGCATGCGCCTCGGCCACCTTGCGCACCTCCTCCGCATCTCTCCTATCACCTCTCAATTGATCCACACCCGCTTGCAGCAAACCTAGCTCAGTTTCTTTCCGCAGTACCACTTCGTACAAGTTGGTGCACGGCGTGACTGGTCAGCAACCATGCCAAAAAACACAAGGCCGTTTTGAACGAAGGCATCATGTGCTTGGCGGAAGGGCAGCGCGGATAGTTGCTCGCAGAATTCCGCTGGAGAGAAATGTTGCAAGAAGGCGGACTGCTTGGCGGCATTCTCTGCTGAGGACTGGGTGAGCTGGGCTAGATTGGCCAGACGGAAGCTACCGCGTGGTGGTGTCGGTGCGGTGTCTGAATCCAGTTCTATGGCCCGGTCTCTGGAGGTGGTGGTCGCTTCAAGATCGGGATTGACCTGCGGTGGTATATGATGCGTGTCATCCATATGCTCTGTAAAGACTTGTATAAGTTAATTATAAAAGTAATAATGCTCCTGATTCGGTAACAATGAAATGCTTACCAGTGGCTGGAGGAGGCAGGTTCGCAGATGGCTGCTCTACGGGAACGAAGTTGTCGTTCCGCATATCCTCCCTTTGTTTCGGATTCAGCTTCTTCTTCTTGGATGCGTTTGTTTGTGGGGTTGCGGCTGTCTTGCGCTTGTTGGCAGATGTCTGCGGGGCAGATATCTCATTCTCGCCAAACTGTTCCTGCTCAAGTCGCTCATTCACATTCTGTTTGCGGAAGGAGATTGTCACAATCTCCTCCAGGGTTAGCACTTTCTTCATCCTCATCTCTGCATACACAAATACGGGTTAAATAAGGGTATATGCGGCTGTGTAATGTAAATGTACGTTTTACTATTCCTACCCTTGCCATTCGGTGCGACTACGGCTGGTCGCATGTTCTCCCATGGCCAATGGGCAGATGTAATGACCCGACTTCGTTTTACCAAAAACACGACTTAATTTTTTTTTTTTTTACAGACCATCTGGACGGCGTCCAGACCTCTGGACGGCGTCCAGTAACAAAGAACAGGACGGCGTCCAGTAACACTAAAATGTTCTGTAATTGAACTCACCCAACCCACGTTATACTGGACAGCGTCCAGCCCATCTGGAGGCGTCCAGCAGACCTGATCAGCTCCATTCCATTTCAGAACACACTTAACACTTTAAATCAACAACCAAATGCTTTGTAACAACCCAATCAAGTTTTACATCCACAAAACATTAAATAAAAGTGTTTACACCACAATTACGGGTTAAGACTCAATAACCCAACCCAATACCAAGAGCATAATCCCGGGGGCTACCAAATCCCCAATCCGCGTCCAAACATCCAAAAGCTACTCCATCGAGTCCAAACACTCCTACGCATCTAGTTTAACAACTAGCTAGCTTCATATCACAATACCTATAAAAAGGTAAACAACGAGAGGGGTAAGCATAAAGCTTAGTGAATGCAATAATTATACATATACATATATAATCTACTTACTTGCAATCACTTACACAATTACCGCATACATGCTAGCAATATAATTAGCATACCATCGCAAAGTGTAACGCTAAATATCCAATACGCAAGCTAGCACAAACAATAGCATATAACTCGAACAATAATATGCTACACTACAACTCATAAAACATTGATGTTCACAACATCCATTAGTATTCAAGATCTCAAGGCTAGCCCCACGAATGGTATCTTCAACATCGAACTTAAATCCCATCCGTCCCAATTAATGTGGTATCATCAACATCGAACTTAAAACCCACGTATGAGGTATCGTCAACATCGAACTTAAAACCCTCATCGAATGAATTAATGTGGTATCGTCAACATCGAACTTAAAACCCACATATGAGGTATCGTCACCATCGAACTTTAAGCCCTCATCGAATGTCACTACAATAGTGGTATGGCTTCGTCAACATCGAACTTTAAATCCATACATGAGGTATCATCAACATCGAACTTTAAGCCCTCATCAACACAACAAAATACTCTAGGGTATGGTATCGTCAACATCGAACTTTAACCCATACCCCACAAGTAAATAAATCATATACATACATATATAACTATTCCACTCACCTTGGAATGCCCGCACAGGTCATGTACAACATGATCTTCGTCCTCAAATCCAAGCAAGTAACCACCTATATCACACATAGGTACAATATACACATAAATAGCCATTCTCTAAAAGAAAACTCGACACAAACATCCCTTAGCCGAGGGATCACACCTTGCTCGCTAAAACTCGCCCATTTAATCACCTAATGGACATAAACCAATTACCACTTCAGGTGATAATTCAAACCAACACAACAAAGTACGATTTAACCCAAATTATACTTTACACCAATTAGACCAAACATGGGTCTTAACACTAAATTACTACTTAGGTAGTAATCATTTCAAACGCCAATTGCACCAAAACCCCAAGACGTGCAATATTGACCCATACTGCTTTTGACCATGTTTGACTTATCTTAAAAATATCATTTTAACCCAAAATCACTTCTCGCGAGTAATTACATCCAAAAACATCCTTTAACGCTTAACAAAAGCATTTAACATTCATTTAATCCAAATTAGTGTCATCCTCAATTTTGACCTAATTCAAATTACTCATTTTGACCAAAGTCATAAAGCGCCCCATAATCACTAACGACTAGTGGTTATATTTCCAAAACATCAATTAACACCTAAATCAAGTATTTACATACTTGATTCACCAAAACTCGACTCGAAACTTAATTTGACATCGAATCAAGCTTACTTTTCCCAAAATACCCATTTGACCCATTTTGACCTAAATTAGGGTTTACACCCAAAAATCAAGTCAACACAAGTGTTCTAAGGTTTAACTAACACATGCAAGGTCCAAACTAACAATTTCATCAATTGAAACCCTAAGTCATCCATTTAGGCTTACTTACATGAATCTTACCCAAAACCCCCAAATTTCACAATAAATGGGTTTATAACTCTAACTACACAAACCCTAACTCAAACAAGAAATCAAACACTACGATTCGGATTAGGGTTTTCCTCTCTCTAGAAACTCCTCTCTCTCTCTCTAGGGTTTGGTTGGGAGTGTTTGTGGGTGAAAATGAGGATAAGGGTGAGTTTAGATCAGTTTTGATGGCCCAAACGACCTCCAAGTGAAAAGACTCAAATGCCCTATATTTAAAACTTTAAAATTTCACAGCTGGTCCGTCAGGCCATTTGGACGGTGTCCAAAATGGCTGGACGACGTCCAAACCAACTGAGACTGAAACTGAATCTTGTTTTGGGCGTAACTTTCAAACCGTAGCTCCGTTTTTGATGAATCAAATATTGTTGGAAACGTAATGAGATTTAATATCCAATGGTAAGGTTTTAGAACATCAAATCTAACTTTATTTGGGATCCAAATATACGCTTACATGCCTCATATTTCGAATGTCGTTCGAAATAACACGTAACTGAAAACGGGTGTTACAACTCTCCCCCACTTACATTGGATCATGTCCTCGTGATCCGCACCAATGCTAGAAGTCAAGAACTTCTCACTCGAACATTTCCGCTTCCAACGCGGAGTCACACATGTAGTAGTCACGCATCCGAATCCTCGCTTCGTGCACTAACGCATCATATTACAACAATATCGGGTAATCAACCCTCAAGACAAAACAACCGCAACCGTTTGCTCCTACACCGAGTATCCAAACTCGTACCATACACTTCACAATCGTCTCAAAAGTAGATCAGTACACCGACAACCATCGTCGTCAAGCCCTTCTATCATGGAACATTCGGGAATCATCCCGACGCTTTCCGAAAATCTCACCACACGCTAATAATCACTAGCGTGCACTACCGCAACTAGCGATATCCCATACACTCAACGTCCAGAATTCCCATTAGGAAAATACGATAAACACCACATTTTCCTTCAAGTTCTCTCGGCTACAACCTGCAACAAGCTACATCCGTAACTATAACACCCAATGCAATCTACTAAAACCACTACGTCATGAGCCATGTCTTGCATTAATCCAAATCGAGAAGGATTCATGCTTCCTTAAAACTCCGTACTCCAACGGTTCATAAACGTACTACCCAACCGGTCATTCCTTCAACGAAGAAATTTCGATCCCCCAAAATAATCACTTTTGGAGTACCACATCCCAATCAATCGATCCGCACACGACCATCCGTCACTGGATTAATCCAGGACGACAATAATACACCACGTGCTAAGCAAAACATCAACACTCGACGCAGGGTTCCTCCTCTAAACCCTACCACACAACCACACAAGACAGCTTCCTAGTACTAGTATGGAGACTAATCGTATACTAGAATCCCGTCAATGGAGAATTATCATCACGGATTTCCGCAATTCGCCACATGACTCACAGAATATTTACCAACACCGGGTGAACCTTCCTACCCAGACCATCCGTTAAGGATGGCCTTGACATTTTAATGCAACCTACGGGTCACATCACTAGGGTACACACTCTCGCAAACAAACAACATCCGTGTGTCTCTATGGGAGACAGTCAGAACCGACACTCTCCGCCTCACAATAGTCCATAAAGTGGAATAATCCACTGACAATTCCCACGACCACGTTTCCCGACAGGGAAAATACAGTATTCACCGTGATATCAAACTCATTCCCATTCAATTATAATATCCAAGTTTCACAAGAACCCAAATTTTTCACTACGAGAGCACCCGAAACAACAGTTACATTCTCTCACTCCGCGATCTCAAACTTCACATTTGTTCTCATGTTGTACTCTGGTACTACACGACCACCTTACACAAGAAGACTTACACTTCCTTCGCTCCCATCATCATAATCGTCACACATAACATTCTGGAAATGTAACTCACCATCGTAAAGCATGATCTCGAGTCAACATTAGCAACCCGTCGCTCTTCCTCGTTATGAACTCCGAATACCTATTGAGGCTTAGCACGGTACACCCTGTCACTTCACTATACATAACACCACCGGAGCTTCCTCGGACGGCAGTAAAAACTGCCCTACTTAGGATTCAGCTCTGCCTTCTCACCGCCAAGATGATAACATCCCGCGAAATTGTCATTCCATGACACACATGACCATTCTCACCGTTGGTAATAAACATCAAATCACCACAGATTCACCTTAGGCTCTCAGAGCCGACATGTACAATCACTTGAGACGTCGTACATGCAACGACATCGCACCTTCATACCACAATCACAATTTAAAGTTCTTCATCGTTCGCAAAGCGAACTCCATCAAAGTCCTACATACGCATCTATGACTAGGCATATGCCACTCCGCTCAATCAGTCGTGCATCACAGTCGAGATCACCCGACCTTCTACGCAACGAACCTTTATCAACAGTTGCTCACTCTCATGGAGAAGAGTGACCAAATCTGGCACAATAATTGCATCGAACGCAATATCAACGCTTCATCATAACCTTCGACCTAATCGACCATTAAGTCCATTACCGGCTCACCGGTCATCCTTACCCGTCTAACACTTAAGAGCAACAATATTCGCTCATCCGCCACTTCATATGAAGTATTAACTGCAATGCTCTTAAATTTCGACTTTCGCAACTGTAGAATTACTATCACCCGTCGATCACTATTTAAAATCTTCGATGCTTCCAAGGGTATCTTACGGGCACCCTAAGCACAAAGTGATCACACCACTACCGGAGTTGAACATTACACTAGTAGGTATAAAAAGGCACCTGATACAATGTCATGCAGACTCCCACCACAATCAATCGAATTTTAGAAAATCGATCTTTAGGTTCCATACACCCGGTGTCACCCATCTCTCTATAATAATGACCCAAAGTCATACCTACCCGAAAAACCTTACAGTTTATTGTCTTATCATAAAAAAAATTCCTAGCGATCACACGCTACCCGCAATTCCCACAAGGCCAAACAATATAGCCTAACGAGACCCTTCATCTAACACTAAAGAGATGCTTGAAAACACTAAGTCTTACACTGTTAACACCTATTTCCTTATGAGGTAAGGCTTAGTGTGTCAACAAGATACTAGAAGTAATCTAGCTTTAGGAGGGCGGAGTGTTGCCGATTGATTTTTACCCTCGGGAAATAATCCCTGCAGACCCGGTTCACAAGTGTAGAAACTTGTGGGGTGGCTTAATCAATCTGTCGTCCGTAGAGCGTAAAAGTGCTAGCTGGATGACTTCTAGTGAGAGAAAGTAGAGAGAGAAAGAGAAGTGAAGTCTCAGCTCTCAAAGTTGTCAGAATGTCTGAACTGTGTAAAATGACGACCCAAGGGGTCTATTTATAGTGTCAGATCCAACAGATTGCTCGGGGACACGTGTCAAATGATGATACGTTCTGTTACTTGTGATCCGAAATTTACGCTGAAGGTGGCGTTCTCCGACCAGGGCTTACGCGCTAGGCGGCATTCAGGGCTTACGCATGACGGAGCAGCCTGTACAGCGGAGAACGCTGGACGGATAATTCCACAAGACTGTTGTTTCCAGCCTTCCTGACGCTACTTTTATGCAACCATTATACCTTTTATGTGTGTATACGATAGGATACACCATTAAGTCCCCCCAGTTTAATGACTTAAGCATTTGAAGAATGATTAAGTCGTTAAACTTTTGATAACGCATGCCAAACCAGCCTTTTCATTACCTACTTGCATCGGGAAAAACATTTTAGGCATTAAATGCAGACGAATTTTACTAACATTATGATGATTGCTTTTTGCACAGCTAAAATACCGCACGCGCCTTTAGCTGTAAAAAGACTTTTCGATGTACTCGCCCTTTTATCTTGTCCTTACACATGTGTGGCTGAAAACAAAACCCCCAAAATCACCACTGATTACAGCTGTTATATCTTTTTGCTTTTTAACCACCATAAACCCTAACCGATCATTTACTTTTACAACTTCCTTCTACAGTATTCATCTTCTTCCATCAATACCTTCTTCACTTCTTATTTCATTAGAACATTAATGGCAGCCATAAAGGATGTTTCAGCTATTCCTAGCAGAGTAAATGAGAAATATTTAAGCGAGCTACTGTAACATTTTCCTAGATTAGCAGGTGTTGAACCAGTGATTCCTACAATTAATGCCAGAGCCTGCTCACTGTCCCCTGGCAAGGTTGCTATTTATGGCCTTTCAATCTTCAATTTTTGCTTACGTCTGTCATTTACACCATTCTTCTTAGAAGTTTGCAAGTTTTACGGTGTTGCTGTTGGTCAATTCGAACCAGCATCAATTCGAAAGATCTTGATTTTTGAAATGTATTGTCACGCAAGGAATATTGAGCCATCAATTCGGATATTTTGCCATTTGATACGTATAGCACGCCATGAAAATGGTTGGTTCACATTCAATAAAGTTCATGGGTTTCTGAAACCTGCACTTGATCATCCTGGCGATAACTGGTATGCTTCATTTATCTTTATTAATGAAGATGCAATTGATAAACAATACTCAGCCACTCGAGTATGGCGCAAATACTCGCATACCGTATCTGTTACCTTTCCAAAACTCGTCACCAAAGAAAACCTTTTGTTTAAGAGGATTAAAGCTGAACAAATCAATGACATTAAATATGGGGAACACACGCTTTTGCTGACATCCGTAAGTCAAGATTGGGATATCACACAAGGTTATGCCTGTATTCTTGCTAGGAGGAAGAGTAAGCATTTACTTTTGTTACATATGCTTAATAAGATGCCCTCCTTTATCTATCCAATTAACCACTGTGACTTTTAGACTTTTGCAGAAATTACACCGCTTACCGCCATGCAGTCATCGGTTTACTCGCAGCTTACCTTTACTACTCAGAAAATTATTGATGGTACCCCCAAGACAGATGAAGTGAGGGAGGAGGAGGATGAAGAAGAAGAAGAAGACATAGGTATGAATCGAGTTGCCTCTAGAGAACGTCATGCCTCGGGTAATGATAACACTGAATTATGTAAAATACCATACCAAAACCTGTACTTGTTTTCTTGTATGCCCAGTACTGGTGGATTTTATAATCCAAACCCTTCCTTATATTTTATGCCACCCTTGAAATGTTGTGAAGCATATTGGAACTCTTTTATAAGTAACAATTTCCCTTTATCTCCAACAGCTAGTGCATCACATCAAGACACTACATTAACAACTCTTCCGCCTTCCGCCAAGAGGAGAAGAACTGGTCAAATTCCTCCGTCATCCTCTCAACAAGGAGCTGGCCCTAGTTCTTCTCAACAACAAATTACGCTTCCCAATCTTGACACAAACATGCTTTCCTCTCTTTTAAAAGGACCACCACACTCGTACAAAGATTTCATGACTTTTTTGAATGCCATGGTGTATCCTTCACTAGCCCAATTCTTTAGCAATTTATCTGATGCAGATGCCAAGAAGATTAAGGCACAAAGTATCATTCTAAACATTGCTTCTGGTTTAAATGACCTTCAATGCCTATCTGATTTGCAAAACAGTGAAGTCACTATAAATAAGGAGCTATCTACTGAAAAGGAGAAAGTAGCCAGGACTGAACGAATAGCCACAGAGATAAAGAGGGAATACGAGACAATGAAGAGGCATTATGAAAATTGCAACAATCAGAGGGCGGAGTATAAGGAGCAAGTCAAAGAACTATCTTTCAGAGAAAAGCGGCATCTGAGCAAAATTGATGAACTAGTAAAGGACCACGAAAAAATGCTTGAGCAAAATAACATATTGAAAGAACAGCTTAAAGCCAAAGAGGAGAAAGAAAGACGAATGATAACTGGCATCCCTGCTCTTGTTGAGCGTATCTTTAATTGCCAAGCTTTATCTCACAGGATTCGTGAGTTTGTCCGTCTTGCGAAGTCTGCTGAACGACTAAATTTTTTCAACTTTATGAAAAGAAAACTGCCAGAATTGCCAAGTCCTATGGCTGTTGTTATTACATCGAAGATTAATGAAAACGCCATAAAAGAAGCTAATGCAGTCGGTGCACTAATTGAAAATATGAAGTTTTCTGATCTTGAAAATCTTTGTAAAAGGCCGGATGTAACAATAGATGATGTATTGAATTATACTCCGCAGGATGAATGAAATACTATGTTTTTATACATCTTCTTTTACATAACGTTTAATATTTCCCTTGGTTATGTATATTAGAAACATATGCTGTAACTTAGTAAGATTGTTGTAGTGAACAATGCACAAGATATTGAGATTGTACTTTGCAATCATTATAGTTGTAAACATTAAAATCATATTCTCCGTCATACGCCTTCCGTCATGAAACTCATGAGGAAAAGTTACGAATTACTTTCGCCTTTAAATATTTTGCTGGACACTATGATCCGTTTTCCGTTTTGCTCTGCATTTTGTGTATATAAGTTGTGTCATGACATTTTTTGTAGATTCGTTTCATCGCTTCGATGCTTTAGTGAGTTCTACATGTCTCACTATCGATACAACCATTTTGAGTATGATTGTACTTCTACCACCGAAAGGCTTTCTTTCTTTCTGCGGGTAGGGATGACACACAGCTATGTGACACCTGGGCTAAAAAATCCTTGGCCGGATAAAATTTGTGAAAAATATTGCCATAAGAATAATTGCTATTATTCATATTCTTAAAGAAATTTTTACATTTATGACTATATCTCATGCATTTGACAGTTGATCAAGTTGTCCATGCATATAGTGCTACGCATAAAATTTCTTTAAATTCATTGCATTCCAAGCTCTTTCATATTGCTCGCTGGAAGGCGCAGCAAGCATGTATGATCCATTCTGATTTACTTTCGTGACCTTATAAGGTCCTTCCCATTTTTGAGCTAGCTTTCCAAATTTGATTTGCATGGTTGCTTCATTATCACGTAGTACTAAATCACCTATTTTAAACTGCACATGCTGCACTTTCTTGTTATAATATTTTGCCATTTTATGCTTGTGATCTGCTTATCAGATGGCGGCCATCAACCTTCTTTCCTCCAACAAGTTGAGATTCTCCCTTAACGCCTCAGAATTAGCCTCAACATCAAATACCATAATGCGTTGTGTTGGCACACATATTTTAGCCGGTATCACTGCCTCTGTTCCATACACCAGACTAAAAGGTGTTTCCCCCGTGCTCCGCTTTGGCGTCGTCCGGTGTGCCCACAATACATTTGGCAGCTCATCCACCCATCCAGTTTGACTCAAACCCAACCGTGCCTTAATGCCAGCAACAATTTCCTTGTTGGTAACCTCCACTAGACCGTTCGCTTGAGGATGAGCAACAGATGTAAAATTTTGTTTTATACCCAGCTCTTCACACCAACTCCGAAATGGATTTTCTGCAAATTGCTTGCCATTATCACTGACTATTTCATTTGGCACCCCATAACGGCATACAATATCATGCCAAACAAACTTCTTGACATTTTCTCCTGTGATTTTTGCTAAAGCCTTTGCTTCAACCCATTTCGTGAAAAAATCGATTGCTACCACCAAAAACTTAGCATTACCAGTGCTCCTATTGAATGGCCCCATAATATCAATAGCCCATTTACAGAACGGCCAAGCGGATGACACTGGTATCAAGTCATACTTTGGAAGACGCTGAATTGTACCATGCCTCTGACAATTCTCACATGTTTTTATGATTTCTGCGACATCTCGATAAAGGGAAGGCCAAAAATACCCTTGTTGCATGATCCGTGATGCCACAGTACGGAAACCAGAGTGTTGAGAACAAACTCCTTCATGCATTTCTTTGACCACTTTTAATGCTTCATCATCGGTTAAACACCTTAACAACGGACCATTGTATGATTTTCGATAAAGGACACCACTAACAATTTCATACATTGGCGCGGTCACTCTTATTCTTCTTGCTTCTGCCTTATCAACAGGTAACCATCTGTCATGAAAATATCTCAAATACGGAGTCATCCAAGTTTCCTTAGCTCCTTCAACTATTGCAATAATTGGTTTTCCATGTATTGATTTTTCCTTAAGTTCTTCCACCAACACTCGTTTGTGCAAATGATCAAAGCTTAAAGTAGCTAACTTGCTCAAGACATCAGCTTTTTTGTTCTTATTTCGAGGAATTTGCACGACTTCAAAGTTATCAAATTTCTTTGAAATTGCCTCTACCAACTTTACATATTGCCTCATGGATGTATCCCTTGCATCGAACGTTCCATTAACCTGCTGGGCGACAATTTGAGAATCAACATATGCTCGTAAATTTGTTATGCCCATTTCTACCGCTATGCGGAGGCCGGAGAGTAATGCCTCATACTCTGCTTCATTATTTGAAGCATAAAAATAGAATTTCAATGCATAATTATACTCTTCACCGTCTGGGCTTGTTAAAACTAGCCCTGCACCTGTTCCCTCTTCACTGGATGCCCCATCAGTGTGTAACTCCCACTCATGCTGTGATGGTGCCATTTTATTGTCATACTCTACTTTTTCATTTGTCTCCAAGAGGAAATCTGCCAAAATTTGTCCTTTAACTGCATTTCAGGGAGCAAAATTGATTTCATACTCCCCCAACTCGATGGCCCATTTTGCTAAACGGCCAGATGATTCTGGACGCCGGAGTAATTGCTTCAATGGTTGATCTGTTAACACTAAGATGGGATGACCTTGAAAATATCTTCGCAAACGTCGTGCAGTATGTACAAGGGCATAAACCATGCGGTGAAGTGGTGGATAATTTGTTTCACTAAGCTGCAACACCTTGCTAACAAAATATATAGGCATTTGCACGCCGTTCCATCCTGCGATTAGGACAGAACTTATTGCTTTCTTTGAGACAGCTAAGTATAAAATTAGGGTTTCCCCCTCTTTTGGTGCTGTTAATGTAGGTAATGTTTTTAACAACTGCTTGATCTCTTGGAATGCATTTTCGGCTTCCGCCGTCCACACAAAATCTTTTTTATTTAAACAGCCCTTTAACACCTTCATGAATGGAAGTGATTTTTCAGCTGCTCTGGACAAGAATCTTGTTAATGCTGCTAGACATCCATGTAGCCGTTGAACATCCTTCTTGCTAGTTGGTGACTTCATATCTTCAATTGCTTGAATTTTCTTAGGATTAGCTTTAATTCCACGTTCTGTGACAATATGACCTAAGAATTTTCCCTCTTCCACACCAAACGTGCACTTCTTGGGATTTAATTTCATGTTAATTTTTCGCAGAGATGCAAAAGTTTCATGTATATCTCGTAACATCTTTTCTTCAGTATGACTTTTGATGACAATGTCATCAACATAAGCTTCTATGTTTCGTCCAATTTGATCCTTAAACGCCATATCAATAAGTCGTTGATATGTTGCTCCTGCATTCTTCAAACCAAAAGGCATTTTCATGTAACAGAAAATGCCTTCCGTCGTGTGAAAAGCCATTTTGTCCTCATCTTTTAAAGCCATTGGGATTTGATGATATCCCTTAGCTGCATCTAGGAAACATTTGAATCGATATCCTGCCAATGATTCAACCTTCCAATCAATTTCAGGTAAAGGATAATTGTCCTTTGGACATGCTTTATTGATATCTGTGAAATCCACACACATCCGCCATGAGTTGTCCGGCTTCCTAACCATGACCAGATTGGCTACCTATGTCTGATATTTGACCTCTCGCAAGATCCCAGCATCCACCAAACTTCGTACCTCATCACGGAGAAATTTGCTTCTTTCTGGCGCCATGCCACGCTTTTTCTGACAAACAGGATGTATGTTGGGATTCACGTTTAGCCTATGCTCTGCAATTTCCCTTGGAACACCAGTCATATCAGACGGCTGCCATGCAAAAATGTCTAGATTTGTTGTTAAAATATTGTATAATTTTTCTTTACATTCAGCGGACAACGTGTGCCCAATTATGATTCTCTGATCTGGAAATTTAAGATTTGGGGAAATTGACCCATCATCGTGTATGATTGGCTTAATTACTGCCTTTGTTACTTGAGAACACTCAATTGACTTCTGCCGTTCTGCATATAACGTTGCTACTCCGCCTGGCGTTGGAAACTTCATCATACCATGTACAGTTGATGTTACAGCTCCAAATGTCATTAAAACAGTTCTTCCCAAAATTATGTTGTACTGTGAATTTGCTTTAACCACCAAGAACTCAATGTTGGCCGTGCATCTTAGAGGTGGCTTGCCCAAGGTTACTTCAAGCAGAATACTTCCTTCAGACCAGGACGGCTCACTTGTAAAACTTGTCAACGGCACATATGTTTCCTTCATTTTTTCTTGTACATCTTTGGGTAGCTGTATGAAGCAATGTTCATACATAATGTCTGCTCCAGCTCCTGTGTCAGTGTAAATGTTGCGTATTAAGCAATTAGCAACTCGTGCTTCTATAACTACTGGACCATCGGATGGATTTGTGTTACACATAGAAGGAAATGATATTAATTGCTCTTCCCAATCTTCTAATACTTCTACCTTCCTCCATTGTCCAGCTTTCCATGGATGTATCATGCCTACTTCTATGGGTATGAATTCGTTATCCTCGCCTTCTTTATCAGTGTTGGTGAGATGATTCGTCTTAATAATGGATGCCGCCATTGTTAACACCTATTTCCTTATGAGGTAAGGCTTAGTGTGTCAACAAGATACTAGAAGTAATCTAGCTTTAGGAGGGCGGAGTGTTGCCGATTGATTTTTACCCTCGGAAAATAATCCCTGCAGACCCGGTTCACAAGTGTAGAAACTTGTGGGGTGGCTTAATCAATCTGTCATCCGTAGAGCGTAAAAGTGCTAGCCGGATGACTTCTAGTGAGAGAAAGTAGAGAGAGAAAGAGAAGTGATGTCTCAGCTCTCAAAGTTGTCAGAATGTCTGAACTGTGTAAAATGACGACCCAAGGGGTCTATTTATAGTGTCAGATCCACCAGATTGCTCGGGGACACGTGTCAAATGATGATACGTTCTGTTACTTGTGATCCGAAATTTACGCTGACCGGGGCGTTCTCCGACCAGGGCTTACGCGCTAGGCGGCCTTCAGGGCTTACGCATGACGGAGCAGCCTGTACAGCGGAGAACGCTGGACGGATAATTCCACAAGACTGTTGTTTCTAGCCTTCCTGATGCTACTTTTATGCAGCCATTATGCCTTTTATGTGTGTATACGATAGGATACACCATTATACACCCTTCTGCACATCGACACATCCACCACTACCAGGGATATTCCGTTAGGAATGTTACCCTATAATCCACAACACACTAACACAATCATCGTTATACGGGTCCCACTCCCATGAGTTTAATGACCCGAACACTCCTCGATTCGCCAATTCCAAGGCGACTCACAACTAGAATCCTAACACGATTCCCTAACCACACACTCTACCGAGTGTAACTCAAAACTACAATCGTTAGACTTGTCGCATTCCATTACAGAATTCAAGTCCTCGTCGCACACACGCAAGCGTAAATTGGTCATCCTAGCTACGATGGGTAACTAAAACCAATAACAATCTCAACAGTGCACCCACTACTTGGAGTGACAAAGCACGCGTCAAACTCGTGAGTTGGCTCGCTCACTTAACTAACCAAATCCATCGTACACTTTCTGACTCACAAAGAACCTGATGTGACAACAAGCACATCACTCGAGACTACTATATCCTAGGAACCAATAAAAGATTCCTAATTCGTCCCGTTCTACCACAACCATGCCACGTTTCCTCCGTTCGGTACTTGTCATGTCATGCTTAGTGTCAAGATACACGGTTGTAATAATGGTGATCGGTCACTATTACAATTGCATACCTTGCCATTTCCATATGGTCACGCAAAGTACTTTACCCAGACTGACGCAACATTCACACAAAATAACACGCGATAACTCCTAGTACCCGAATGACTAAAGTCCTTACCGTGAACTTGATCACTCAAAACTACCAAACATACGAATCTCTCCAATAGATTCATCCATAGGTTACCGCACAAAAGATACCTGTATATATACACCTATATACAATATAATAATAAATGTACACAAGTACGCCGCAACAACAAGTCAACCTACATCCTAGGTGACTATCACTAAAACAATGTCCAAGTTCACCTACTTACATTAGGCACTAGCTAGTTAAGGTACTAATTTACACACGAAATAAGGCCCCACATAATCACACTTTGGACAGACACAAGTCCTAGTTAGTCACCTACTCTAAGGCACTAATAAATCTCAATCCGACCCGTATTCCTACAAGTCCCGCAAATAATGCACAACCGCCAATAAGTCTAAGACTAGGCACCTATTCCAAGGTCACCTAATTCCCTTAGACTATGCTCTGATACCACTTGTAACGACCCGACTTCGTTTTACCAAAAACACGACTTAATTTTTTTTTTTTTACAGACCATCTGGACGGCGTCCAGTAACAAAGGACAGGACGGCGTCCAACAATCAGGATGGCATCCAGTAACACTAAAATGTTCTGTAACTGAACTTACCCAACCCACGTTATACTGGACGGCGTCCAGCCCATCTGGACGACGTCCAGCAGACTTGATTAGCTCCATTCCATTTCAAAACACACTTAACACTTTAAATCAACAACCAAACGCTTTATAACAACCCAATCAAGTTTTACATCCACAAAACGTTAAATAAAAGTGTTTACACCACAATTACGGGTTAAGACTCAATAACACAACCCAATACCAAGAGCATAATCCCGGGGGCTACCAAATCCCCAATCCGCGTCCAAACATCCAAAAGCTACCCCATCGAGTCCAAACACTCCTACGCATCTAGTTTAACAACTAGCTAGCTTCATATCACAATATCTGTAAAAAGGTAAACAACGAGATGGGTAAGCATAAAGCTTAGTGAATGCAATAATTATACATATACATATATAATCTACTTACTTGCAATCACTTACACAATTACCGCATACATGCTAGCAATATAATTAGCATACCATCGCAAAGTATAACGCTAAATCTCCAATACGCAAGCTGGCACAAACAATAGCATATAACTCGAACAATAATATGCTACACTACAACTCATAAAACATTGATGTTCACAACATCCATTAGTATTCAAGATCTCAAGGCTAGCCCCACGAATGGTATCGTCAACATCGAACTTAAATCCCATCCGTCCCAATTAATGTGGTATCGTCAACATCGAACTTAAAACCCTCATCGATTGAATTAATGTGGTATCATCAACATCGAACTTAAAACCCACATATGAGGTATCGTCAACATCGAACTTTAAGCCCTCATCGAATGTCACTACAATAGTGGTATGGCTTCGTTAACACCGAACTTTAAATCCATACATGAGGTATCGTCAACATCGAACTTTAAGCCCTCATCAACACAACAAAATACTCTAGGGTATGGTATCGTCAACATCGAACTTTAACCCATACCCCACAAGTAATTAAATCATATACATACATATATAACTATTCCACTCACCTTGGAATGCCCGCACAGGTCATGTACAACATGATCTTCGTCCTCAAATCCGAGCAAGTAACCACCTATATCACACATAGGTACAATATACACATAAATAGCCATTCTCTAAAAGAGAACTCGACACAAACATCCCTTAGCCGAGGGATCACACCTTGCTCGCTAAAACCCGCCCATTTAATCACCTAATGGACACAAAGCAATTACCACTTCGGGTGGTAATTCAAACCAACACAACAAAGTACGATTTAACCCAAATCATACTTTACAACAATTAGACCAAACCTAGGTCTTAACACTAAATTACTACTTAGGTAGTAATCATTTCAAACGCCAATTGCACCAAAACCCCAACACGTGCAATATTGACCCATATTGCTTTTGACCACGTTTGACTTATGTTAAAAATATCATTTTAACCCAAAATCATTTCTCGCGAGTAATTACATCCAAAAACATCCTTTAACGCTTAACAAAAGCATTTAACATTCATTTAATCCAAATTAGTGTCATCCTCAATTTTAACCTAATTCAAATTACTCATTTTGACCAAAGTCATAAAGCGCCCCATAATCACTAACGACTATTGGTTATATTTCCAAAACATCAATTAACATCTAAATCAAGTATTTACATACTTGATTCACCAAAACTCGACTCAAAACTTAATTTGACACTGAATAAAGCTTACTTTTCCCAAAATACCCATTTTGACCTAAATTAGGTTTTACACCAAAAAATCAAGTCAACACAAGTGTTCTAAGGTTTAACCAACACATGCAAGGTCCAAACTAACAATTTCATCAATTGAAACCCTAACTCACCCATTTAGGATTACTTACATGAATCTTACCCAAAACCCCCAAATTTCACAATAAATGGGTTTATAACTCTAACTAACACAAACCCTAACTCAAACAAGAAATCAAACACTACGATTCGGATTAGGGTTTACCTCAAGCACCAAAACGAGCTCTAGTAGCTAGAATCACCAACAAGCACCAAGAACCACTCCAATTTGGGCAAAAATCACCACCTTCATCACTAATCCAAGCTTCCTCTCTCTAGAAACTCCTCTCTCTCTCTCTCTAGGGTTTGGTTGGGAGTGTTTGTGGGTGAAAATGAGGATAAGGGTGAGTTTAGATCAGTTTTGATGGCCCAAACGACCCCCAAGTGAAAAGACTCAAATGCCCTGTATTTAACACTTTAAAATTTCACAGCTGGCCCGTCAGGCCATTTGGACGGCATCCAAAATGTCTGGACGGCGTCCAAACCAACTGAGACTGAAACTGAATCTTGTTTTGGGCGTAACTTTCAAACCGTAGCTTCATTTTTGATGAATCAAATATCGTTGGAAACATAATGAGATTTACTATCCAATGGTAAGGTTTTAGAACATCAAATCTAACTTTATTTGGGATCCAAATATACGCTTACATGCCTCGTATTTCGAATGTCGTTCGAAATAACACGTAACTGAAAACGGGTGTTACAGCAGATATCTTCCCCAACCACAGCATCACGTTCCCATAAGCACGGTGGACAAGCTGTGCGTTAGCGCATTCCGCAAGCAGCTTTGATTCCTCATCATCTAATTTTGGGGTTTTGTTTACATCTTTGGCCACGCTTTCGCACCATACCAGCATTTGCGGAAAGTTGGTTCCCACAACGGTTTGGTCGACGTAGAAAAATGTTTCCTTCCATTGGCCGGCATTGGATTTGGGGTTTTGGTAATGTTTTGGCGTGCGAAAAAGGTAAACCAGGACTAGTGATGGATTACAAGACGGTACAGATGACAAAACACATTGATCATATGTGACGACCCGGAAATTTCTGACCAAATTTAAACTTAGTCTTTATATGTTTCCGACACGATAAGCAAAGTCTGTAGAGTTGAGTCTCAAAAAGTTTGAACTATTTTCATATATTCATGTGACCTTCGACTGTCTCCGATGATTCACGAACCACTATTTGTAAATAGATACATATATATTTAAAGATATGAATTTGAAATATAAATTGAAATATTATATGACGTAATTGTTATAATTAATAATGTAAAATAAAATAATGTATAATAACTATTATTTAAAATATATCTATATATGTAAATGAAGTATAATGAATATATATATTTTGGTTTCGAATTCATTTAGTAAACGATAGTAACACTCGTTCATCATTTGATGGTTATTTAAGCAAGAACTTCTGTGATTTTATAATAAACGGTGATCCAAAAATGAGTTTTATAAATTATAGACTTATTAATAATATATTTAGACGTTATTTGATAAATTTTAAAACTTTTTATATTTTACTCAGGGGTGGGAGTGAATAATTAATGTAATTTTTATTTAATAGTTAATGATCGAATTTTATACCATAATGACCAAAATAAATAACTATAGTTAATTTAAAAATATGGGATTTTTCTGAACACTTTTATCCGCCACTATTTTCGCACGATACACAGTTCATGAAAACTGTCGGCAGGATAAAACCAAATTTAAAATAACGAACTTAATTAAGTTGATAATCGACATACATGTGAATTAATATGGATCCCACACATTTTACTTTTACATATATATGTATATTATATTTATGTCGCTTAGTAATATAGATCCATTTTCTCTATATATGCATTTACATATACACTGCTTCATAGAACAAAATCCATCACCATCACCTTTACATTATATTAATCGACACTTTCACCACCTTTATATTCCATTACCATCACCATCTTTATCAAAACCCATTTTTCTTAAAACCACAAGCTGTTTACGCTGAGTTCTAAGTCTACACAAAGTCGGGTTATTGCTGCAACTGTCTTCCTGTTCGGGTGTAAACCAAAAGCTAAAACCCACTTGTTAAGTGGTCGATTACTACTACTACTACTTAGTGTTCGTTGCTACTGCCATTTAACCAAACCCACCATAACCTACGGCCAACCAATTCCACCCTCTTCTTCCTCTTCTTCGTGAACCCTACAACCACCGGAGATCATCACCATGAACCATCTTTTAAAACCATCATCAAACACCCAAACCACCTTCCACCATATACAACCATCTTAAATCATCACCATCTCCGATTTAAGGGATGCTACTATGTTGGTGTCAATCAAGAACAAACTCCCAACAAACAATCATCATGAAACCACGAATTAAATCGGTATTCTATTTAAAAACTAACACTGCAGCTGTCTTTATTATTATTATTTTTTCGACTACTGCTATAACATGGCTAGTGTTGCTATTTTTACGAAATTTTGTTACTATTGTTCGAACCTTAACCACTCTCGCTATCCTGTTATACGTCGGCATCAAGGATAAATAATGGGAAGTACATGATAGCTGTAAAGTGGAGTAATTAATAACCAAGTTCCCTACCTTTAATTATTGACACCATGATCTCCACTAAGAATACATATTCATTTAACATGTAAAACCCACTTATTGTTTCTCCCATACGAATCTGCTCGACATGTTTAAATAGAAAACATTGTCCTCCATGTCACACCTTGGATTTAACGCGGCAATCATTCAGGTGCTACTAAAAATTTTCATGTCTTTAGACGATATTGCCACAACTTTCGTCACAATTATTAGCTCATCGTCATTGGTTGATGATGCAGCTCTTAGAAATAATGAAGTCTGATTATTGTCTTAGGATGTTGTGTTATACCAATCAGAACGTGTCCCTTCTGTTATAAGGTTAAAGCATTTCCTTTAGGATTTACTATGAAGTACCTAACAAAGTTGTGGAGGTGAATCCATTTAGTAATAGGGAAATCAAATGGTTCGAGTATAAAAAGCTATGATTGATCGAATGGGGAAACAAATTCACTACTGTGAATGGTATGATAATGGGAAATGACAAGCAACTACTGTTTTAGTTCACAATCATTATCATTCGCCATTTTTCTTGCACAACCACACATTATGATGGTAATGCTAATGTTGATATGTGATACATAAAGTAACGAGGACGATTTGATATATGATAATATAAAATAACGAAGATGATTATTAAAGGTGATGATGAATGATGGTGACGGAGTATGATGATGATAGGATGTTCTTGATATATTATAGAAAACTATGTAGATGAACGAGATGATAGATGAACGAAATGATAATTGTTTTAGTTTGAACCGTCACTTGATTTAAGTGGGTCATTACAATTAATTAAATTCAAAAGCCTTTCTTGAAAACGTATAACCGTCCACATTTATATATCGAAGGTGGGCTGAGATTATTTTCATATAATCAGTTATCATAATGGACTCTTGAATTGGGCCTTGCTTGTTTATGAGTTGGGCCGTTCATCATTTTAAGTGGATCACAGATGGGAATATCTGTTGGGTCTTTACTTGGGCCGAGATCGTCTGTTGGGTTGTGTTGGGCCGGGATCTATTGATCTGTGTTTGGTTGGGCAAACACAAGGGCAAAGACAGTTTTATGGGTTAAATAATTAATTGTGCTGGATATTACAAAGAAGTAACTAGTGGAGAAATGGTTTGGAAGGGAGTTGACTTAGCGAGACGTCGCGGGTTCGAGTCCCGTTGTCGGCAGTTTATATTTTTTTAGCCTATTTTGAGGTAGTTTTCTATTATTATTATTATTATTATTATTATTATTATTATTATTATTATTATTATTATTATTATTATTATTATTATTATTATCAGTATTATCATTATTATTATTATTATTATTATTATTATTATTATTATTATTATTATTATTATTATTATTATTATTATGTTTAAGATAAAAATAGCTATAATTTATGTTACGAAATATTAAGATAAAAATGATTATAGTTATGATCATAGTTAAAGAAATTACAACCGAAAAGATTAATTATATGCACGATTATGATTAAGATAATACAGAGATATAGTTATGAATATAATTATAATAAAGTCATAATTAAATGAATTATCATCATTATCAAAATATCTTTTTAATAAAAACTATTGTTGTTATTATTATTATTATTATTATTATTATTATTATCATTTTTATCAAAATCTATATTATTATTAGAATTATCATTAGTATCAATACTATTATTATTATTATCATTATTACTTTCATATTAACAATATGATTATAACAAATAAATATTTTCTATATAAAAGTATATTATTTACAACTACCTCAATACATCTAATTATATATATTAAGATTATTTATATAAATATTTACACATAACAAATTGTTGATTTTTGATATAATATTAATCATATGTATATATAAAACTATATAAACATTAACTATATTAAATATATACAAATTAAATATATAAGATATATAATTCAGGATATAATATATAAATTTATTCGATGACGATTATATGTATTAATATACATATGAATGATATAGGTCTGTGAATCCAAGACCAACCCTACACTTGTTCAATGACGTCATATGTATTTTTACTACAAAATACAGTATGGTGAGTTTCAGTACTCCCTTTTTAAATGCTTTTGCTATATATATTTTTGGGACTGAGAATACATGCGCTTTTATAAATGTTTTACGAAACAGACACAAGTAATCGAAACTACATTATATGGTTGAATGATCGAAGCCGAATATGCCCCTTTTACTTGGTAACCTAAGTATTAGTAAACCAGTTTACTAATTGACGTGAATCCTAAAGATAGATCTATTGGGCCTAACGAAACCCATCCGTTGTAGCGGATGCTTTAGTACTTCGATGTTGTTTTATCATGTCCGATGGATGTCCCGGAATGATAGGGGATATTCTTATATGCATCTTGTTAATGTCGATTACCAGGTGTTCACCATATGAATGATTTTTGTCTCTATGCATGGGACGTATATTTATGAGAAATGAAAATCTTGTGGTCTATTAAAATGATGGAAATGAATGTTTATGATAAACTAATGTACTCATCAACCTTTTGGTTGACACTTTAAATCATGTTTATTCTCAGGTACGAAAGAAATCTTCCGCTGTGCATTTGCTCATATTAGAAATATTACTTGGAGTCATTCATGACATATTTCAAAAGACGTTGCATTCGAGTCGTCAAGTTCATCAAGATTATTACTAAGTCAATTATAGTTGGATATATTATGAAATGGTATGCATGCCGTCAACTGTCGATGTAATGAAAGTTTGTCTTTTAAAAACGAATGCAATGTTTGTAAAATGTATCATATAGAGGTCAAGTACCTCGCGATGTAACCAAATGTAATGTATTCATCCAGATGGATTAGGATGAGTCATTTCAGTTGGTATTAGAGCGGTGGTCTTAGCGAACCAGGTCTTGCATTAGTATGTCTAACTGATGGTTGTTTAGATGCATTAGTTAGTCTGGACTTCGACCGTCTCTGCATGTCAAAAGTTTTGCTTATCATTTCTAGTCAGAAATCATCTGCTTATCATCCTTAGGAAATTACCTGCTTATCATTCTTAGTCTAGACATGTCTTGCTGCCTCTATTGCATAGACAGTGTATAGATAAATTCATATCCTAGCGTATCTGTTATTGTTACCTTTGTCTGACAGCTTCCGTAGATTCCTCCGTAACTTATAGAATTTTAGTATTATATATGCATATGTAAATTATGTATTGCAGGGTACTAATCTACATCCTATAATCTAATTCTTATCGAAAATCCTTCATCTGATCGTACTAGATGAATCCCTCAACCAGTTCGAGTCCCTCAGATTTCGATAGCTATTCCGATAGTTATTCCGACAGCTATTCCGATATGGAGGTTAACCTAAGCTCCGAAAGCAGTGTCACCAGAATGAATCAACCAATTCATTTGATGGGTTCATAGCCTACTTAATCATTGGAGACAAAAAGAAGGTGATCCTTTCCATCAACCAAATTCACCTCTTGGCGAAGAACCTGAAGCACTTACCGGTGAACCAGTCCGAAATACCATTTTCACTCTCATTTCCCGAATATCTTATCATGATTACATACTATCTCAGATTCTAAACCTTATTCATTCGCTCGTTCTTACCGACAATCATCCCGGAGTAATCGAAGAAGTCAACGAGCTTCGCGCCTGAGTAATGATTTTTGGAGAATATGGTGCAAAATTTACCAGCTTCAACAACATCATCGGCACCAACAGTACCATCAGTAACAGCACCTGTACCATCAATAATCCTTGTCTCAACATCTCATTCTGTACCTCCAGCATAATCATCGTACTACATGACATCCTACATCGATTATCTTCGTTCTACGTATCGTTATACCTCATTTATCTTCATTCGTCATGACGATTATGTAATCTCTAATGTTTTGAGATTATGTATTCTAGTGCTAACCGAAAATCAAATGAGCTTAATATCATATTAACTCATTAAATCCATGATTACATCTGAAGAAAATATATATATGTAAGTATATTTTCATAAAGATTATAATTAAAAATTCTCTCGTACAAACTGTTAATGGTAAAAATATTTTAACGGGTAGGTAATACCTGATGTGCGTAGAGGTGTATACAAAATAGTTATATTTTTACAAGGAAATACTATTAAATACGATACAATTTTACACAAGTTATTTATTTATTTATAGAGTGGATATACCTAAACCTTGCTACAACACTTATAGGTAGTGTACCTAATCGTACAGTAGTGTAGTTTTTAGTAAGTCTGGTTCGTCCACAGGGAACTTGCCAAGTTTAACGCTATATTTTTAAAAATATATTTGTAAATATATATATGTAGTATTATTATTATAAAGGGGGGGGGGGGGGTTTACCGTTTAATAACCGGTTTGTCGATTTTAAAACTTAAGGCGCAGTTAAAACCTAATGTAAAATATTAAATATATAAAAGACTTAATTTAAAGCGTAAAGTAAATAACAATAATGAAATTGCGATAAATAAAATTACGATAAATAAAATTGTGATAATTAAAAAGTACGATAATTAAAAGTGCAATTAAATAAAATGACAGTAAATAAAAGTGTGATAATTAAAAGTGCAATTAAATATGAAATAAATGAATTATGCTTATTTAAACTTCCGTAATCATGATGTTTGACGTGTTGATTTTAGTTTATTACCATGGGTTAATTGTTCTTTGTCCTGGATTATTCGATATGTCCATACGGATTTGTCCATAATAGTCCATCAGTCATAATCATAAAGTGCGGAAGTCTTCGTCAAATTATTCTTATTACCAAAGTCAAATATTCCAACTAATTGAGGATTCGAACTGTAACAAGGTCTTATTACTTTATTTAATGAATACACCAGGTTATCGACTGCGTGTAAACCAAGGTTTTAATACTTTGTTAACAATTACACCAATTACCCTTGAATGTAATCCACCCCTGTTTTAACTAGTCCATTAACAATTAATCCAGTCCCGTGTCCAGTAAAATGAACAATTATTGGTATTTATAGATATCCCACCCACCATACCCAGTCAAGCGTATGTGGTTATATATAAATACGTCAAATTATAAGTCTATATATTAAATTAACGAGGTATCATTTAGTTAATATAAAGCCCATTAATAGCCCATAGTCAAATTTCCACAAGTGTTGTTCTTTTGTCCAAACCCCAATTATGGTCCAAAGCCCAATTACCCAATTTTAATATTTAGCCCAACATCACGATTACTTTGGCTTAAATAAGCATAATAATAACTTAGCTACAAGACATTAATTTAAAAAGGTTGAACATAACTTACAATGATTAAAAATAGCGTAGCGTTACACGGACAGAATTTCGACTTACACCCTTACAACATTCGCTAACATACCCTTATTATTAGAATTAAAATTAAAATTAAAATTAAAATTTATATATATATATATATATATATATATATATATATATACACGAGTGAGAGATAGATAAAGAAAAAGATGTGTTAATTTGATCCAAAACACGCGAAATTTATAGATGTGGCCTGATAATTGGGGCCATGCGATCGCATGGTTTTCCTTCTTCCTGGCCATGCGATCGCATGGCCAGCTGGGAGAGTTCACATGTTGTTGTTTGCTTCTTGCCGACGGTTTTTAAATAATAATATAATATATAAATAATTTTAAGAATTAATTATATATTATATTATATTCATGTGCATAGTTGACTTGTAATTTTTAGTCCGTTGCATCGAGCGTTGAGAGTTGACTCTGGTCCCAGTTCCGGATTTTCAAACGTCCTTTCGTACAATTTAATATCTTGTATTTTGCGTTTTGCGGCTTGTACTCTTGTAATTTTGAGACGTTTCTCACCAATAATTTGAACCACTTTGATTGTACTTTGTACTTTTTAGCTTTTTGGTCATTTGCGTCTTCAATTCGTCGAATCTATCTTTTGTCTTTACCTTTTATTATTTAAACGAATATCACTTGTAAATAGAACAATTGCAACTAAAAGTTTGTCTTTCTTGAGGGATAATGCTATGAAATATATGTTCGTTTTTAGCATTATCAATACCCGAGGAATATTTAAGATTTCACTTTAATAAGTTACACTGTACATTCTTCGAATCTGATTCAACAGTCATTTACTATCCTACTTACATCCACAGATATACGAATCCATTCACCGCAGAATAACCATTTTCATTCAATTTCATATTTGGATTTTGACCTATCAGAATCCAACAAGTGGCATAATGAAGAAAACATTGGACAAAAAAAATTTGTTAGAAACAAACAAATTAACTATGGGAAATTTTGTTAAGAATCCACGCTAACTGTTCCTAGCTAACTGTTCCTAGCTAACTGATTATATTTTATTTATCGCAATTTAATTATCGCAATTTATATTCTCGTAATTTTATTTATCGTCATTTAATTTCTGTTATTTATTTTACGCACTTTAAATATTGGGACACGTATACAAGGTTTTGACATATCATATCGACGCATCTATATATATTATTTGGAATAACCATAGACACTCTATATGCAGTAATGATCGAGTTCTCTATACAGGGTTGAGGTTGATTCTATAATAATATATATACTTTGAGTTGTGATCGAGTCTGAGACATGTACACGGGTCACGATACGTATTAATTAATTCGAATATTATATATTAAACTATATATGAATTATTGAATTGCTAACTGTGGACTATCAACTGAGGACTACCAGCATTGGACAATTAAAATGAATTAAAATATTGATTATAACATATGAAACTAAACAATTCTTCAAGTTTGCCACTTAATTTCATCTTAAACCTCGTTTGTATCTCGACGATTACAATCTGCGTTCAAACCTTTCATGATTCTTGAAAACACCTCAATCGAGAGGATGAATCAACCACACTTCATCTACGGAAGAAAAGATTTATGCATATAGTTATGCACCTGAAAAACTCTCGGAACCTGTGTAAATGTTTAACACGTATCTGTGCTAGCTTTCCTTGGCATTGTTATTTCTGAAAATAACAACGCAATTTCTTTTCAAATTAGCCAATTTTGTCACAGCTCCACCAAGACAATTTTGACTTTTCATCCGGAGTAACCTTATTATAACCCTATCATATACTCATCCGCATCTTGTAACGAGAATTGCCATACTAATTACCGAGAATCAGCAATCAGTATTTCGACAGTGTTTCAATATCAACAGTTATATGTATACGTATAACATTTATCTCTTAGAATTATGATCTTTCATTCTGAAATTCTGAAAAGCACTCAGTCTACAAAATCATTGCTCTGAATGTTGAAAAAGCTGAATGAAGCAGTAGAAACCGTAGACAACCATAAATGACCTTAATCATCAGAAGTTTGATGAGAAAGAATAGCATGTTGGTAAAGCTCAGAAAAGTTGGAACTGGAAAACGGATTGAGCTAACCACGAAGGAGACCAAGGACAAATACAAGGACCATACCCTATATTCAAAGAACCCTGGTAATTCTGGATCCGTTGAAATCTTTAGAGAATGTCTTGCTCCGAAGTCATGTTAAAATCTTGCGGAACATTTTTCTTCATCAACCTTCGAACTTGGAAATTCCAAAATATCATCATAAATATCTTCGATATTTCTAAGGATATTTTCATAAATATTCTCGTCCGAAATTATATACCTCTTCGTGCTTCCTGTGTTTCATTATATTGAAAACTTCTGTAAAATCTAAGTTTAATTTATGAATGAATTCTGGAGAAATGTAAAGAAATTGATGCATGAATTAGTATAATATAATGACACTTGATCAACGTGATTATATTACAGTAAGTCATGCTGAGTTTCTAATGGGACGTAATGATTCACAGATCATAACGTCATTATGTACCATGTTACATAACTCTTTCATTCTGCTTAACTTCTGAACATATCAAGAAGGTATATTCTTGATAGTTCTATTCTCAATGATTCAGGTAATTTGACAAATCAAATCGTGCGATTTCGTTCTTTCTTGTTTAGAACATTAAGTTCATTCGAAATTCCATACTTACGAATTCTGGACCGTTACTCGCTTTACTAGAGGTCGAGAGGATAATAAAAATGCAAAGAGATCCAAAATATAAGAGAAAATATAAAGTCCAAAAACAACAAGGAGGTCACAAACCATGGATATTAATAAGAATAGCAATATAAAGACACGATATAATTAAGAATAGTATCACCCAAGGTAATAGTAGAAGTAAACTGATTTCTCTGGCGGAAGATTGGAAAGAAGGATGACGGAAATGATAATTAGGAAAATATCAAGTATTAGAACTGGATTAAGCATTTTCACAATCTTTTGGATGTATGAACTAAGAAAGAAAGTATAGAAATGGTGAGAATAATGGGACGAAAGAGTTTAACTTATAATGGATATATCAGGCAGAGTAATCGAGGTAGATCACCGTATTTAATTATAGAGATTCTAATTTCCTTATTCACCGAAGAACCATATCTTGTAGATTTTGAAGATTTTCTTTAAATCCCTTGCATTCCGTAAATCAACTGTGACTACGTCAAAAGTTAATTCGAACCTCTACCTAATTCAATTCACTCTTTTGTGATAACTTCACTCATACGCTTCGAATAATCGAATTGTTTTATCTGTATTACTCAATGATGATAAAACTCTATTCATCAACTCATATTTATCATGAAAACATTTCTATTGTCAGCCATGACCACCTCACTCAAATTTCGGGATGAAATTTCTTTAACGGGTAGGTACTGTGACGACCCGGAAATTTCCGACCAAATTTAAACTTAATCTTTATATGTTTCCGACACGATAAGTAAAGTCTGTAGAGTTGAGTCTCAAAAAGTTTGAACTATTTTCATATATTCATGTGACCTTCGACTGTCTCCGACGATTCACGAACCACTATTTGTAAATAGATACATATATATTTAAAGATATGAATTTGAAATATAAATTGAAATATTATATGACGTAATTGTTATAATTAATAATGTAAAATAAAATAATGTATAATAACTATTATTTAAAATATATCTATATATGTAAATGAAGTATAATGAATATATATATTTTGGTTTCGAATTCATTTAGTAAACGATAGTAACACTCGTTCATCATTCGATGGTTATTTAAGCAAGAACTTATGTGATTTTATAATAAACGGTGATCCGAAAATGAGTTTTATAAATTATAGACTTATTAATAATATATTTAGACGTTATTTGATAAATTTTAAAACTTTTTATATTTTACTCAGGGGTGGGAGTAATAATTAATGTAATTTTTATTTAATAGTTAATGATCGAATTTTATACCATAATGACCAAAATAAATAACTATAGTTAATTTAAAAATATGGGATTTTTCTGAACACTTTTATCTGCCACTATTTTCGCACGATACACAGTCCGTGAAAACTGTCGGCAGGATAAAACCAAATTTAAAATCACGAACTTAATTAAGTTGATAATCGACATACATGTGAATTAATATGGATCCCACACATTTTACTTTTACATATATATGTATATTATATTTATGTCGCTTAGTAATATAGATCCATTTTCTCTATATATGCATTTACATATACACTGCTTCATAGAACAAAATCCATCACCATCACCTTTACATTATATTAATCGACACTTTCACCACCTTTATATTCCATTACCATCACCATCTTTATCAAAACCCATTTTCCTTAAAACCACAAGCTGTTTACGCTGAGTTCTAAGTCTACACAAAGTCGGGTTATTGCTGCAACTGTCTTCCTGTTCGGGTGTAACCCAAAATCCAAAACCCACTTGTTAAGTGGTCGATTACTACTGCTACTACTTGGTGTCCGTTGCTACTGCCATTTAACCAAACCCACCATAACCTACGGCCAACCAATTCCACCCTCTTCTTCCTCTTCTTCGTGAACCCTACAACCACCGAAGATCATCACCATGAACCATCTTTTAAAACCATCATCAAACACCCAAACCACCTTCCACCATATACAACCAACTTAAATCATCACCATCTATGATTTAAGGGATGCTACTATGTTGGTGTCAATCGAGAACAAACACCCAACAAACAATCATCATGAAACAACGAATTGAATCGGTATTCTATTTAAAAACTAACACTGCAGTTGTCTTTATTATTATTATTTTTTTCGACTACTGCTATAACGTGGCTAGTGTTGCTATTGTTATGAAATTTTGTTACCATTGTTCGAACCTTAACCACTCTCGCTATCCTGTTATACGTCAGCATCAAGGATAAATAATGGGAAGTACATGATAGCTGTAAAGTGGAGTAATTAATAACCAAGTTCCCTACCTTTAATTATTGACACCATGATCTCCACTAAGAATACATATTCATTTAACATGTAAAACCCACTTACTGTTTCTCCCATACGAATCTGCTCGACATGTTTAAACAGAAAACATTGTCCTCCAAGTCACACCTTGGATTTAATGCGGCAATCATTCAGGTGCTACTAAAAATTTTCATGTCTTTAAATGATATTGCCACAACTTTCGTCACAGTTATTAGCTCATCGTCATTGGTTGATGATGCAGCTCTTAGAAAAAATGAAGTCTGATTATTGTCTTAGGATGTTCTGTTATACCAATCAGAACGTGTCCCTTCTGTTATAAGGTTAAAGCATTTCCTTTAGTATTTACTATGAAGTACGTAACAAAGTTGTGGAGGTGAATCCGTTTAGTAAGAGGGAAATCAAATGGTTCGAGTATAAGAAGCTATGATTGATCAAATGGGGAAACAAATTCACTACTGTGAATGGTATGATAATGGGAAGTGACGAGCAACTACTGTTTTAGTTCACAATCATTATCATTCGCCATTTTTCTTGCACAACCACACATTATGATGGTAACGCTAATGTTGATATGTGATACATAAAGTAACGAGGTCGATTTGATATATGATAATATAAAATAACGAAGATGATTATTAAAGGTGATGATGAATGATGGTGACGGAGTATGATGATGATAGGATGTTCTTGATATATTATAGAAAACTAGGTAGATGAACGACATGATAGATGAACGAAATGATAATTGTTTTGGTTTGAACCGTCACTTGATTTAAGTGGGCCATTACAATTAATTAAATTCAAAAGCCTTTCTTGAAAACGTATAACCGTCCACATTTATATATCGAAGGTGGGCTGATATTATATTCATATAATCAGTTATCATAATGGACTCTTGAATTGGGCCTTGCTTGTTTATGAGTTGGGTCATTCATCATTTTAAGTGGATCGCAGATGGGAATAGCTGTTGGGTCTTTACTTGGGCCGAGATCGTCTGTTGGGTCGTGTTGGGCCGTGTTGGGCCGGGATCTATTGATCTGTGTTTGGTTGGGCTGACACAAGGGCAAAGTCAGTTTTATGGGTTAAATAATTAATTGTGCTAGATATTACAAAGAAGTAACTAGTGGAGAAATGGTTTGGAAGGGAGTTGGCTTAGCGAGAGGCCGCGGGTTCGAGTCCCGTTGTCGGCAGTTTATATTTTTTTAGCCTATTTTGAGGTAGTTTTCTATTATTATTATTATTATTATTATTATTATTATTATTATTATTATTATTATTATTATTATTATTATTATGTTTATGTTTATTATGTTTAAGATAAAAATAGCTATAATTTATGTTACGAAATATTAAGATAAAAATGATTATAGTTATGATCATAGTTAAAGAAATTACAACCGAAAAGATTAATTATATGCACGATTATGATTAAGATAATACAGAGATATAGTTATGAATATAATTATAATAAAGTCATAATTAAATGTATTATCATCATTATCAAAATATCTTTTTAATAAAAACTATTGTTGTTGTTATTATTATTATTATTATTATTATTATTATTATTATTATTATTATTATTATTATTATTATTATTATCATTTTTATCAAAATCTATATTATTATTAGAATTATCATTAGTATCAATACTATAATTATTATTATCATTATTACTTTCATATTAACAATATTATTATAACAAATAAATATTTTCTATATAAGAGTATATTATTTACAACTACCTCAATACATCTAATTATATATAATAAGATTATTTATATAAATATTTACACATAACAAATTGTTGATTTTTGATATAATATTAATCATATGTATATATAAAACTATATAAACATTAACTATATTAAATATATATACAAATTAAATATATAAGAAATATAATTCAGGATATAATATATAAATTTATTCGATGACGATTATATGTATTAATATACATATGAATGATATAGGTTCGTGAATCCAAGACCAACCTTACACTTGTTCAATGACGTCATATGTATTTTTACTACAAAATACAGTATGGTGAGTTTCATTACTCCCCTTTTAAATGCTTTTGCAATATATATTTTTGGGACTGAGAATACATGCACTTTTATAAATGTTTTACGAAATACACACAAGTAATCGAAACTACATTATACGGTTGAATGATCGAAGCCGAATATGCCCCTTTTACTTGGTAACCTAAGAATTAGTAAACCAGTCTACTAATTGACGCGAATCCTAAAGATAAATCTATTGGCCTAACGAACCCCATCCGTTGTAGCGGATGCTTTAGTACTTCGATGTTGTTTTATCATGTCCGATGGATATCCCGGAATGATAGGGGATATTCTTATATGCATCTTGTTAATGTCGGTTACCAGGTGTTCACCATATGAATGATTTTTGTCTCTATGCATGGGACGTATATTTATGAGAAATGAAAATCTTGTGGTCTATTAAAATGATGGAAATGAATGTTTATGATAAACTAATGAACTCACCAACCTTTTAGTTGACACTTTAAAGCATGTTTATTCTCAGGTACGAAAGAAATATTCCGCTGTTCATTTGCTCATATTAGAAATATTACTTGGAGTCATTCATGACATATTTCAAAAGACGTTGCATTCAAGTCGTCGAGTTCATCAAGATTATTACTAAGTCAATTATATTTGGATATATTATGAAATGGTATGCATGCTGTCAACTGTCGATGTAATGAAAGTTTGTCTTTTAAAAATGAATGCAATGTTTGTAAATTGTATCATATAGAGGTCAAGTACCTCGCGATGTAACCAAATGTAATGTATTCGTCCAGATGGATTAGGACGGGTCATTTCATCATAGGCACTTTGTTTAAAGCTACACACCACATTTCGAAAAGCACAATCTTTCCGATGGCATAAGGGTGCAGTTGCCCTAATCCTACGTGGTAATGATCTAGAACGCCTAAGAAGAAATCCGACGGCGGTACCCTAAAGTTGCCATGTTTAAAGGCATGTTCATATATGGCCACCTTTTTCTCCGGTGGTTCGTGGGCACGTTGATTGGCAAGAGGAGGAATCGGGTTGTATTGTTTTAATGGCGGATATTGTTTCACTAACGAGTCTATATGCTTATGTTCAATGACCGATTCTACGCTATCTACGTATGTCTCAGTGGCTTTCGTCATTTTGCAAGAGTGATCAAAGAGTACTAACCTTTTTATGATAGGCCGGAATATACGTAGGTTGATCGGAAATATGGTAGGATGATCGGAATCATTTTTGCAGTGTGTTGGAGACGGTTTGGCTAAAAAGTGGAAATGATAAGTTTTTGCGTGTATTTATAGGCAAGTGTGAAATGTGTAGAGACCCGTCCTAATCCATCCGGACGAAGTCCATATCGATTATAAACGATTCACAACAATTGATTACATTGCGAGGTACTTGACCTCTATATGATACATTTTACAAACACTGCATTCGTTTTTGAAAAGACAATCTTTCATTTCATCGAAAGTTGACGGCATGCATACCATTTTATAATATATCTAACTATAATTGACTTAATAATAATCTTGATGAACTCAACGACTCGAATGCAACGTCTATTGAAATATGTCATGAATGACTCCAAGTAATATCATTAAAATGAGCAAATGCACAGCGTAAGATTTCTTTCGTACCTGAGAATAAACATGCTTTCAAGTGTCAACCAAAAGGTTGGTGAGTTCATTATTTAACATAAATAATCATTTCCATCATTTTAATAGACCACAAGATTTCATATTTCCATTTCTCATAAATATACGTCCCATGCATAGAGACAAAAATATCATTCATATAGATTGAACACCTGGTAACCGACATTCACAATATGCATATAAGAATATCCCCATCATTCCGAGATCCTCCTTCGGACATGATATAAATTTTGAAGTACTAAAGCATCCGGTACTTTGGATGGGGCTTGTTGGGCCCGATAGATCTATCTTTAGGATTCGCGTCAATTATGGTCTATGTTCCCTAATTCTTAGATTACCAGACTAAATAAAAAGGGGCATATTCGATTTCGATAATTCAACCATAGAATGTAGTTTCACGTACTTGTGTCTATTTTGTAAAACATTTATAAATATTTCGCGTTTATTCTCAGCCCAAAAATATAAAGGGTAAAAAGGCAAATGAAACTCACCATACTGTATTTTGTAGTAAAAATACATAGACGACATTGAACAAGTATAGGGTTGGCCTTGGATTCACGAACCTATTTCAATTATATATATTAACACATATAATAACAACTAACAAGTTTATATATTAATAAGTTATATATCCTATTACTAAATAAATTATATTTATCCTATATATTTTAAGTGGTTAATATTTATTTTAATAATACATTTATTAATATTAATATAGTAAATACTTATTAAAGTAGTTTAATAATATAATAATTATCATTTATCATAATATATTAAAATAGAAATTTATTTCAAGATTTATATACGATAAGAATATATATATTTATATTATTAATATATTTTACATATATCTTACTTAATATCATTTTAAAAATTTAGTAATATGTAATATTAATATATTTATAATGTATTTTTGTAAAATAATATTTATTTGTAATAATAACAATAATAGAGACAATAATAGTATTAATAATGAAGATATCTATAAAAATAATATTAGTGATAATACTACATTTGAAGGATAGGTCTCACAAATTAAAGTGCTCCTGCCTGGGATCGAACCCGCGACCTCACGCTAACTCGACACCACACCAAACCAGCTGAGCTAAACTGTTTTTTTATTAAATCACGGACCCAATACAATTTAACCCCTTTATTCGGCCCAACTAACAATAACTAAATTTTCAGCCCATTCCAATTACGGTTTTTAATTGACCCACGAAATAATTTTGTCAAGCCCAATGGGCCTGACATAGTGGCTGACTGTTTTAAAAAAAATTATTATACAGCATACGAGAATCGAACCTAGGACCTCTCGTTCACCCAACACCCTCATAAACCATTCGGCTGCAGTTACATATCTGATTATGTAAGATTCGAATTAAATATTAACCGCATCTTTCTGTTATCTAATATCTTCTTCAAAGACAACCCAGAACTATTCATTGTTATACATCATCGACTATCACCATTTTTCTTGATCCTTCTTCATCATCAATTCACTATATCATAATCATCACTACCTCATCTTAATAACTAATATCATCATTCTTATCATGGATCACATGAAATCATAACCGTTATTTTCTTTATTTCATTATCCACCTCGTATCATCACTATTGTTTCCATACGGTTTTCATCATTGATAACATCAAAACAGAAAAAGGATATCAGCGGCTGTAGCAACAGAAATTAGTCGCACAGCAGGAAGTAGAAGTGAACGAGAATCATAAGGATGGTCTTGGTTGTGGTTTGGAAAGAAAACAGAAAGAAAAAACGGCTTGTAATACGTGGCGGTAGAGACAATATATAATGGTTTGATGGAGGTTCTAATAGTTGTTTTAAACAGGAATTCGGAAGGTATGTAGCAGCGTAACAGCCTGCTAGATCAGATATGGATTTAGTAGTTGGGTTTAGAGATCAACTAGCAATAAGGAGTAGTTTGAAGGTTGTAGAGACATGTTGCTGAACCAGGAACAGAAGCTGCAACATGTTAGTCGATGATGGTTTGAGTTGATGATTAATGGTGTTCTCAGTGGTGTTTTGATGGGTTTTACTTAAACAAACAGAAAAACAAAAAGATGCAGCAGCATAAGTTGACGGTTGGAGTGGTTGTGGTGATCATAGGAGCTTCAAGGTGTCGGGTTTAGAAGGTGATGGAGGTCCACAATGGTTTATGATGGTTGTGGTGGTTGCCGGTGGTTAAAGAGGTCGAGGGTTTGTGGTGATTAATGGTTGATCATATAATGAAAGAAAGAAACATAAAGATTGCAAGTGGTGGGTTCTAGTTTTTATATATGTATTTGTATATATGTATCAAGAAAAGAGATGAGTTTAAGATGGTTTAATGGTGTTCTCGACATATGAGTTTGTGATGATTAAATGGGTTGTCAACGAGTAACATTTGTAGAAATAGTCGAGTATCACAAATTCCTTTATGGTTAGGTGATGGTTAAATATAAAGTAGGAATTAGAAGCACAAAACGATATCAACAAAAATAAGTGTTCGGTTCATGCAAAAGAGAAGTATTATTTTGTATAGAGGAAAAAGGAAAAGTGGTTTATGGAAGTGAGATGGCGGGTAATTCATATCCAAAGTGTGCATATCCATATATTGCGTAAACTTTAATCAAATAATTCACAATAATATATAATATTAATATTAATATTTAATATATAAGTGGAGAAAAACGTGTTCACATAATTAGCAGCCAATTAAATCTACCGACAGTTTTCACGGACTGTGTTATATCGTGACCATTGCTAAACAGTTAGAATATAAAAGTGTTCCTAAAAATCCTAAATTTTTAGGTTAAATATATTTAATTATTTCATTCATTAACTATTTGAAACCTGATCAAAAAGGTTCGATAATTTTTTTATTTTCTGATCCAATTTATATGTACGGAGTACTAATATTTAAACTAAAAAGGATAAAAATATTTTTAACAAATCTAGAATCTTCGTAATCAATTTACACTCCAACTTTTATTTCATTTCTTCATGAACATGTACAATATCTATATTAAAACTAACAAACATCAACCGAGTGTTACCGACATTTACCAATTAAGCTCAAAATCGTTTATCTTTAATATATGTTCTTTCTTTATATATAACAAAAAACAATTTAGTAAATAATTATATTAATTATATCTTTTAAACAAATAAATATAATATTATATATTTACATACACACAATGGTTCATGAATCACCGGGAATAGTTAAAAGTCAAATTCATATAAACAGTTTCAAAATTTTTAGACTCAACTTTACAGACTATGCTTATCGTGTCGAAATCATAACAAGTTTAGGTTTAAATTTGGTCGGAAATTCTCGGGTCGTCACAGTACCTACCCGTTAAAGAAATTTCGTCCCGAAATTTGAGTGGGGTGGTCATGGCTAACAATAAAAATGTTTTCATGACAAATACGAGCTGATAAATAGAGGTTTATCATTATTGAATGATAATGATAAAATAATTCGATTATTCTAAGAATACGTGTGAAGCTATCGCAAAAGAGTGAATTGAAGAAAATAAGATTCTCCTTAGCTTTTGACGTAAACAGGGTTGAATTTAGAAAATAAGGTGCGTCTTAACTTTTGACGTTGCCTTGGTTGAATTCCGGAATTCAAGGGATTTAAAGAAAATCTTCGAAATCTAAAAGATTTGATTCTTCAGCGAGTAAGGAAATTAAGATCTCTATAATTAAATACGATGATCTGCCTCGATTACTCTGTCTGATACTTCCACTATAAATTAAACTCTTCCGTTCCATTATTCTCACCATTCCTATACTTTCCTTCTTGTTTCATACATCCAAAAGATTCTGAAAATGATTAATCCAATTCTGATCCTTGTCCTCATCCTTACTATCGCAATAATCATTCTCCTTTTTCAACTTCCACCAGAGGAATCTGTTTTCTTCTACTTCGCCCTTGGGGTTATAGTGTTTTTAATTCTCCCGTGTCTTTATGTTGCGATAAACATTGATATACACGGTTTGTAATTCCTATGTTTGTGATCGGCTTTATAATTTCCTTTATTTTTCGGAGCTCCATGCTCTTGTTTTCTCTTCCCGACTCCAAGTCAAGCGAATAATGGTCCAGAATTTGTAGATATAGAGTTTCGAATGATTATAATGTTCTAAGCAGGAAGGAACGTGATAGCACGATTTGATTTTTAAATTTATCAACATCACGGAAGATATAACCATCAAGAATACATTTTCTTGATATGTTCAAAAGTTAAGTAGAATGAAAGAGTTATGTAACATGGGACATGATGACGTTATGATCTGTGAATCATCACGTTCCATTAGAAACTCAGCATGAATTACTGTAATATAATCACGTTGATCAAGTGTCATTATATTATACTAACTCATGCATCAGTTACCAACATTACTTCAATAACATTCATATTTTAAGCTCGAAAGTTTACAGAATATAGAAACTAACAGTTTCTATATGATGTAACACTGATAGCTCGAAGAGATAGATAATTTCGGACGAGGATATTTATGAAAATATCTTCAGAAATATCGAAGATATTTATGATGATATTTTGGAAATTCTAAGTTCGATTGTTGATGAAGAAAGATTCTCCGCAAGATTTTAACATGAGTACGGATCAAGATATTCGTTGAAGGTTTCATCAGATCCAGAATTACCTGGATTCCTTGAATATATGGTATGGTCCTTGTATTTGCCCTTGGTCTCCTTCGTGGTTAGCTCCATCCGTTTTCCAGTTCCAACTTCTCTGAGATTTTCCAACATATTATTTATTATCATCAAACTTCCGACGATTAAGGTCGTTTACGGTTTTCTGCAGTTTCTGCTGCTTCATTCAGCTTTTTCAAAGTTCAATATGTTGATTCGTAGGCTGGGTGCTTTTCAAAATTTCAGAATTGAAGATCATGATTTTAAGAGGTACATGTTATATTTATACATATATACATATAACTGTTGTTGTAAAATTGTTGCGAGATTCAAAATAATGATTACTGATTCCCGGTATTTGGTATGGAAATACTTGTCACAAGATGCGAATGAGTATATGATAGGGTTTCAATGAATATAATAATTTTCGAAAAATCAAAGATCAACGGAGTTGCTGGTATATCTTCTGATAATGTCGTGGAATATAAAAGGTTCCTCGGTAACAATAAAAGAGTACACATATATATCAAGGTTTTAATAAGGTTGTTTTGAACGAAAAGTCGAAGTTGACTTCTGGAGCTGTGATAAAATTTGCTACTTTGAAAGGGATTACCAAGTTATTTTGGGTAATAATAATGCTAAAGGAGCTAACACAGATACGAGTTAAACGTTTTACTCAGGTTTCGAGTGTTTTCAGGTACATAACTATATGCGTCAATCTCTTCTTCCGTAGATGAAGTGCGGTTGGTTCATACTCTCGATTGAGGTGTTTTCAAGAATCATGAAAGGTTTGAACGTAGATTGTAATCGTCAAGATATAATTGAGGTTTAAGATGAAATCAAGTGGCAAACTTGAAGAATTGTTTAGTTTCATATGTTATAATCAATATTTTAATTCATTTTAATTATCCACTGTTGATAGTCCTCAGTTGATAGTCCACAGCTGACAGTCCAATAATTCATATAGTTTAATATATAATATTCGAATTAATTAATACGTATTGTGACCCGTATTCGTCTCAGACTCGATCACAACTCAAAATATATATATTATTATAGAATCAACCTCAACCCTGTATAGAGAACTCGATTATTACTGCATATAGAGTGTCTATGATTATTCCAAATAATATATATATATATATATATATATATATATATATATATATATATATATATATATATATATATATATATATATATATATATATGCGTCGATATGATATGTCAAAACCTTGTATACGTGTCCCGATATTTAAAGTGCGTAAAAATAAATAACAGAAATTAAATGACGATAAATAAAGTGCGTAAAGTAAATAACAGAAATTAAATGACGATAAATAAAATTGCGAGATTGTAAATTGCGATGATTAAATTACGATAAATAAATTGTAATCAGTTAGCTAGGAACTATTAGCTAGGAACAGTAGCGTGGATTCTTAACAAAATTTCCCATAGTCAATTTGTTTGTTTCTAACAAATTTTATTTTGTCAAATGTTTTCTTCACTATGCCACTTGTTGGATTCTGATAAATCAAAATCCAAATATGAAATTTGGATGAATATGATTATTCTATGGTGAACGGATTTGTATATCGATGGATGTAAGTAGGATAGTAAAAGACTGTTGAATCAGATTCGAAGAACGTACAATGTAACTTATTAATGTGTAATCTAAATATTCCTCGGGTATTACCTACCCGTTAAAATATTTTCACCATTAACAGTTTGTACAATAAAACTTTTAATTACCATCTTTATGAAAACATATATACATATATATTTTCTTCAGACGTAATCATGGATTTAATGAGTCAATGTGATATTAAACTCGTCAGATTTACGGCTAGAACTAGAGTACATAATCTCTAAAACATTAGAGATTATATAATCGCCATGAAGGACGAAGATAGTTTATGTAGAACGATTCGTAGAACGATGATTATGCTTGAGGTATAGACTGCGAGGCTGAGACGTGTGATGATGTTGTTGTGGTTGGTACTGGTTATGCTGCTGGTGCTGCTGATGATGGTACTGTTTCTGTCAGTGCTACAAGTGTTGTTGGTGCTAAGGTTGGTGATGATGTTGGTGTAGTAAGTATAGCTTGTAGATCACGCACCATTCTTGTCAGGGTTTCTATCCTACCCTCTATCATTTCTATCCATCCACTCATCTGATTTGATAGATCTTGATTATCAATTCGAAGTTCCCTAACTTCTTCTAATATTCCCCTTCGATTGGTATTAGGAAGTAGAGGTTGAATATTTTTTGAAATTGCAGTAATGCGACCTTCGAGGTGGAAAACTTTAGCAAGAAGGGTGAATACAGTGTTGCGCATAGGTTCACCGGTGAGTACATCGTTTTCTCCGATGTTATGAGGTAAGTTTGGTTCGCGGTAGCGCTCGCCTTCTTCATTTCTCCATCGAGTGAGTAAGTCTCGAACCCACCCTCATCTCCTCCAGAAAGAAAAATAACTAAATGGTTGAGGCACTTATGGTTCATTGACTTCGGAGTCTGCTTCAATATACATCTCGAAATCGCTTCCGGAACTAATGGAATCCATGCTAGGTGTAGGATCCATCTCTCACGATCAGTTAAAGGGTTTTGATATGAAATGATTTTCGAATATCGAATGATATTCTCATTATATATAGAATATCTGTACATACTTCCAAAGATCCCGTGAATTACGGAGAAAATTAAGGAAACGTGTCAGATAAAGTCTACAGTGACAGATGGGCTAAGATATGGATTTATCTATACACTGTCTACGCAATAGAGGCAGTAAGACGTGTCTAGAATTTAAGGATGATAAGCAAATAATTTTTCGACACTAATGATAAGCAAAACTTTTGACATGCAGACACGGTCGAAGTCCAGACTCACTAATGCATCCTAACGACTTATCAGTTAGACTCACTAATGCAGACCTGGTTCGCTAAGACCTCCGCTCTGATACCAACTATAGAGACCCGTCCTAATCCATCCGGACGAAGTCCATATCGATTATAAACGATTCACAACAATTGATTACATTGCGAGGTACTTGACCTCTATATGATACATTTTACAAACACTGCATTTGTTTTTGAAAAGACAATCTTTCATTTCATCGAAAGTTGACGGCATGCATACCATTTTATAATATATCTAACTATAATTGACTTAATAATAATCTTGATGAACTCAACGACTCGAATGCAAAGTCTATTGAAATATGTCATGAATGACTCCAAGTAATATCTTTAAAATGAGCAAATACACAGCGGAAGATTTCTTTCGTACCTGAGAATAAACATGCTTTCAAGTGTCAACCAAAAGGCTGGTGAGTTCATTAGTTTAACATAAATACTCATTTCCATCATTTTAATAGACCACAAGATTTCATATTTCCATTTCTCATAAATATACGTCCCATGCATAGAGACAAAAATATCATTCATATGGATTGAACACCTGGTAACCGACATTCACAATATGCATATAAGAATATCCCCATCATTCCGGGATCCTCCTTCGGACATGATATAAATTTCGAAGTACTAAAGCATCCGGTACTTTGGATGGGGCTTGTTGGGCCCGATAGATCTATCTTTAGGATTCGCGTCAATTAGGGTCTCTGTTCCCTAATTCTTAGATTACCAGACTAAATAAAAAGGGGCATATTTGATTTCGATAATTCAACCATAGAATGTAGTTTCACGTACTTGTGTCTATTTTGTAAAACATTTATAAATATTGCGCATGTATTCTCAGCCCAAAAATATAAAGGGTAAAAAGGCAAATGAAACTCACCATACTGTATTTTGTAGTAAAAATACATATGACGACATTGAACAAGTATAGGGTTGGCCTTGGATTCACGAACCTATATCAATTATATATATTAACACATATAATAACAACTAACAAGTTTATATATTAATAAGTTATATATCCTATTACTAAATAAATTATATTTATCCTATATATTTTAAGTGGTTAATATTTATTTTAATAATACATTTATTAATATTAATATAGTAAATACTTATTAAAGTAGTTTAATAATATAATAATTATCATTTATCATAATATATTAAAATAGAAATTTATTTCAAGATTTATATACGATAAGAATATATATATATTTATATTATTAATATATTTTACATATATCTTACTTAATATCATTTTAAAAATTTAGTAATATGTAATATTAATATATTTACAATGTATTTTTGTAAAATAATATTTATTTGTAATAATAACAATAATAGAGACAATAATAGTATTAATAATGATGATATCTATAAAAATAATATTAGTGATAATACTACCTTTGAAGGATAGGTCTCACAAATTAAAATGCTCCTACCTGGGATCGAACCCGTGACCTCATGCTAACTCGACACCACACCAAACCAGCTGAGCTAAACTGTTTTTTTATTAAATCACAGACCCAATACAATTTAACCCCTTTATTCGGCCCAACTAACAATAACTAAATTTTCAGCCCATTCCAATTACGGTTTTTAATTGACCCACGAAATAATTTTGTCAAGCCCAATGGGCCTGACATAGTGGCTGACTGTTTTAAAAAAAATTATTATACAGCATACGAGAATCGAACCTAGGACCTCTCGTTCACCCAACACCCTCATAAACCATTCGGCTGCAGTTACATATCTGATTATGTAAGATTCGAATTAAATATTAACCGCGTCTTTCTGTTATCTAATATCTTCTTCAAAGACAACCCAGAACTATTCATTGTTATACATCATCGACTATCACCATTTTTCTTGATCCTTCTTCATCATCAATTCACTATATCATAATCATCACTACCTCATCTTAATAACTAATATCATCATTCTTATCATGGATCACATGAAATCATAACCGTTATTTTCTTTATTTCATTATCCACCTCGTATCATCACTATTGTTTCCATACGGTTTTCATCATTGATAACATCAAAACAGAAAAAGGATATCAGCGGCTGTAGCAACAGAAATTAGTCGCATAGCAGGAAGTAGAAGTGAACGAGAATCATAAGGATGGTCTTGGTTGTGGTTTGGAAAGAAAACAGAAGAAAAAAAACGGCTTGTAATACGTGGCGGTAGAAACGATATATAATGGTTTGATGGAGGTTCTAATAGTAGTTTTAAACAGGAATTCGGAAGGTATGTAGCAGTGTAACAGCCTGCTAGATCAGATATGGATTTAGTAGTTGGGTTTAGAGATCAACTAGCAATAAGGAGTAGTTTGAAGGTTGTAGAGACGTGTTGCTGAACCAGGAACAGAAGCTGCAACATGTTAGTCGATGATGGTTTGAGTTGATGATTAATGGTGTTCTCGGTGGTGTTTTGATGGGTTTTACTTTAAACAAACAGAAAAACAAAAAGATGCAGCAGCATAAGTTGACGGTTGGAGTGGTGGTGATCATAGGGGCTTCAAGGTGGCGGGTTTGGAAGGTGATGGAGGTCCACGATGGTTTATGATGGTTGTGGTGGTTGCCGGTGGTTAAAGAGGTCGAGGGTTTGTGGTGATTAATGGTTGATCATATAATGAAAGAAAGAAACATAAAGATTGCAAGTGGTGGGTTCTAGTTTTTATATATGTATTTGTATATATGTATCAAGAAAAGAGATGAGTTTAAGATGGTTTAATGGTGTTCTCGACATATGAGTTTGTGATGATTAAATGGGTTGTCAACGAGTAACATTTGTAGAAATAGTCGAGTATCACAAATTCCTTTATGGTTAGGTGATGGTTAAATATAAAGTAGGAATTAGAAGCACAAAACGATATCAACAAAAATAAGTGTTCGGTTCATGCAAAAGAGAAGTATTATTTTGTATAGAGGAAAAAGGAAAAGTGGTTTATGGAAGTGAGATGGCGGGTAATTCATATCCAAAGTGTGCATATCTGATGTTATGCGAGGTGTATATAAAATATTTTATTAATTTTAGCAGGAAATACTATTAAATACGATACAATTTTACACAAGATATTTATTTATTTATAGAATGGATATACTTAAACCTTGCTTCAACACTTATAGGCAGTGTACCTAATCGTACAGTAGTGTAGTTTTTAGTAAGTCCGGTTCGTTCCACAGGGAAATCTTTAAACAAAGCGTAACGCTATATTAGTTTACTTTTATAAAAATACAAACATATATATAAGTAATATTATTATTATAAAGGGGGGTTTTTACCGTTTAATGACCGGTTTGTCGATTTTAAAACTTTAGTCGCAGTTAAAACCTAATGTAAAATATTAAATAAATAAAAGACTTAAATTAAAACTTAAAGTAAATAACGATAATGAAATTGCGAATAATAAAAGTGCGATAAAATAAACTTGCGATAATTAAAAAGTACGATAATTAAAAGTGCGATTAAATAACAATAAATAAAAGTGCGATAATTAGAAGTGCAATTAAATATAAAATAAAGGAAATTAAATATGAAATAAAAGAATTATGCTTATTTAAACTTCCGTAATCATGATGTTTGACGTGTTGATTTTAGTTTTATGCCCATGGGTTAATTGTCCTTTGTCCTGGATTATTTAATCTGTCCGTCTGGTTTTTGTCCATAACAGTCCATCAGTCATAAATATAAAGTGCGAGTGTCCTCGTCAAATTATTATTATACCCGAAGTTAAATATTCCAACTAATTGGGGATTCGAATTGTAACAAGGTTTTAATACTTTGTTTAATGAATACACCAGGTTATCGACTGCGTGTAAACCAAGGTTTTACTACTTTGTTAACAATTACACCAATTACCCTTGAATGTAATTTCACCCCTGTTTTAATTATTCTAGTGGCTATTAATCCATTCCCGTGTCCGGTTAAATGAACGATTATTCGTACATATAAATACCCCGCCCATCGTGTCCGATTGAGTGTATATGGTAATTTATAGGGACGCCTAATTGTAAATCTTTATATTAACATTAACAAACTTTCATTTAGTTAAACAAATATAAAGCCCATTAATAGCCCATAGTCTAATTTCCACAAGTGTCGTTCTTTTGTCCAAACCCCAATTATGGTACAAAGCTCAATTACCCAATTTTAGTAATTAGCCCAACATCATGATTACTTCGTTTTAAATAAGCATAATAATAACTTAGCTACGAGACATTAATGTAAAAAGGTTGAACATAACTTACAATGATTAAAAATAGCGTAGCGTTACACGGACAGAATTTCGACTTACACCCTTACAACATTTGCTAACATACCCTTATTATTAGAATTATAATTAAAATTAAAATATAAATTATAAATATAAATATAAATTTTACGTATGAATGAGGAAGAAAAAGATGATGGTTTTTGATCAGAATTCGGTTGGCTTTATAGGCAGTTTTCAAATTTAGGGCTCCGCGACTCGCGACAAAAGCCTCTTCAAACTCCGCGAGTCGCGGAGGATGAATTTACAGCTCACACCCTTGAAGTCTTTCTCTGCCGACGGTTTTATAATATATATATAATATATATATATAATTAATATAATTAATTATATATTATATTATATTTATATGCATAGTTAATTTGTAATTTTTAGTCCGTTGCGTCGAGCGTTGAGAGTTGACTCTGGTCCCGGTTCCGGATTTTCGAACGTCCTTGCGTACAATTTTATATTTTGTACTTTGCGTTTTGAATCTTGTACTCTTGTAATTTCGAGACGTTTCTTATCAATAATTGGAACCTTTTTGATTGTCTTTTGTACTTTTGAGCTTTTTGGTCGTTTGCGTCTTCAATTCGTCGAATCTGTCTTTTGTCTTCACCTTTTATTATTTAAACGAATATCACTTGTAAATAGAACAATTGCAACTAAAAGCTTGTCTTTCTTGAGGAATAATGCTATGAAATATATGTTCGTTTTTAGCATTATCAAATATTCCCACACTTGAGCGTTGCTTGTCCTCAAGCAATATCGTCTTGAAATACTAGAATCACTTTTTTATTCTTCACACTTTGTACATCAGTGATTTCTATACGGCGGTATAAACAATGGTAGTAACGATATGGTTTACAGTCCCACATGACTATAAAAATTTAGATCCATTAAGGAAATTGGATCTTTATGAAAACATTTGATCTTTTGAAAATTAAATCTAGTTTTTACCCTAGATAAGTTTTCCGGGATAACCCTTTACCGGTGTTTGCAAAATATTTTTGTGGGTTTGGTGGGTTTCAGATTTGAAAATTTTAGCTCAAAACTTGCTGTTTTGTGTCACCCACTTGCTAACCTTGTATTTGGAAAGCAACACGTCCAGTTTACTTGTCCCGTATATTACCTTTCGGTAAACTACCGTCCGGTTGTAAAGGAAAGCGTTGAACAAGCAACTGTTAAGGCAATGTCCCCTGACATGCTTTTGATTATGGTCTATAACGTGTCGGACGCAATTACTATCCTTGGTAGGAGCAATAGTAAAGCTCACCCTTATAATTTTTCGGTCTGGCACAAGGTCATGTCTTTGACCATTATGCAACCACCGTTCTTACGGTTGACACCCGATTTAGTTCAGGTGACCTAATGAATTCCAGGTGAATTCCTAGGATGTTACGTTCAATGGTAATGAACGCATTGAAAATAGGGTTTTCAGAAAACAAATCGGTTTATAATTTTGATCAAAATATTTTCTCGTTCAAGCTCGAGTTTAGATATCATTGAATTCCATGAGTTTGAATTCTCAATCTTTAAGGTCAATCTCTAGGATTGAGTAATATCAGTCTTAAAAGCTGATTTTTAATCTTTAAGGAGATTATCCTTTCTGGGGATCTGATTCATTAGTCTTATCCAGCTAATTTGCATGGTGCCCCCCCATTGTACGAGATAAATCCTTCTCATGGTTAGGATAAATCTGACCACTTGGCGACCCTGTTTAATGCTGAGGTCCGTGGATTTCCTGCTGATTTTAGTGATGACTTTTCTAGATTTTTCGTCAACCTACAGCTGGTCTGGACGACAACTTCATGACCTAAATCAAGAAGCGCGTGTCTTTTTCGGAAGACTTTACTTCCTTTTAATGATGGAATTGATTCATCATGTAGATCCATCTCTTCTTTTCTTTCATCGGGTAAAAACAGTTTAGTTTAGTCCAAAGCAAAAGTATTTTCAGTTATTTGTTACAGATATATGTGACATATATTTAAAATAACTTGGTAAATTTTCCCACACTTGGCTTTTTATTTTTCTTTTTATCGTCCTCTATTCCATTTTAAATGAATTTTGACATTTTAGTTTGTTTCTTAATTTATGTCCTTTCCGAGGTAACAATAATTTCGGTGTTAAAACCTAGTTTTATCGTTCATAAATATGTATAAACATGATTTTGAATTCATTTAATTGAAAATTTTGAAAAATTTTACTAGAATTGGGTAGTCAGTATATAAGACTAGGGCTGTTCTTTTTTATCAGAGAGCACTAGATTCTAATACAACTACTGCTTTACTAGTATTTTTAATGGTAACCAAGTGTATAAAGTAAAAATTTTTAAAATCCGAAAGAATTTAACCCCTTCCCACACTTAAGATCTTGCAATGCCCTCATTTGCAAGAAATCAGTAACAATTTAAATTATTGAGGGTGATTTGTGTGAAAATGATTAAATTTTTACCAAAGTTTCCAAATATATTGGCGTTTGTTTGCTGAATGATAAATGGTGCACATCATTTGTTCATTCCGTCTTGTTGTTATTTCACATATATTTTGCATCTTGTCGTCAAAATTAGTTGCTTTTGCTGAACTTAATGCCAGTCTTTGAAAATGCGTTGTTTTACCCTGTTGTGTACATAAGATAAACTGCAAACATATATACATATTTTTGAAGTTTGGTATATTACCCCACATTCAAAAATTATTAAAATCTAAGAATAAAAGTTAGATAATTATAAAAATGATTACAATATTAACAAAAGTATTAAACGTATCAATAATTACAAATTACAAATTACAAAATAATAAAAAATAATAAGTAAACTAAGGATGATATTGGTACCAATAGGGGTTCCAGGCATAACCATAGGTGCTATAGAATGCTTCGGCAGGGTCATACGTAGGATATGGTGGCTGCATCTCTATAGACCAAGGAGGGAAGATGGGTTTCGGTGTAGGAATATAGTTTCTACCTATATGTTGGCAATGAGCTATGATTTGGTTCTGATGAACTTGCCAATCTTCAAATGCTCTCTGTCTAGCATTTTCGTATTCCTGAGAAGCTATAAACCTATGCATTTCTTGCATCTCATTCCCCCCTCCTACATTACCTTGCTACTGGTTTCTCTCCACCTGTGGATGTCTACCATGGTATCGTACTGCGGCGTTATTTCGCCTCTTCAAAACTTTCGCACCATGGTATACATTTAAACCTATAGTATCGCGGGGTTCCGGCTCTTCTAGTAATAATCCCCCCCGACTTATATCCACACCGAGATATTCACCAATCAAAGTAATAAAAATACCACCTCCTATTATGCTATGTGGTCGCATCCCCCGAACCATAGCTGATAAATAATAACCCACACAATATGGTATACTTACAGCGCTTTGTGGGTCTCGAATACACATATGGTAAAACAAATCCTGTTCATTTACTTTTTCTTTGTTCTTACCCCTTTGTGTAATCGAATTAGCTAAAAACCTATGTATCACTCTTAATTCGGCTCTATCTATATCCAAATAAGAGTAATTTCCCCCTTTGAAACGGTGATGGCTTGTCATTTGACTCCACACACCGTGTGTATCAAAATTTTCATCTATCTTTCTACCGTTTAGTATCAATCCTCTACAATCGGCAGACGCTAACTCCTCAGGCGTATATATACGTAAAGCCTGAGCCATGTCCAGTAAAGACATGTGGCGCATCGAACCGCCTAACAAAAATCTAATAAAAGAACGATCGGTTAAACTAGCTACCCGATCATTCAACTCTATACTACATAACAATTCTTCACACCATACTTTATATACAGGTCTACGTATGGTGAATAAACATATCCAGTCATTAAAAGAAGAATTACCATACCTCTGTACAAGTAATTCCCTAATTGGCCCGGCCAATTCTACAGCTTCTAAGGGTCCCCATTCTATGACCCTCGGTACCTCAACAACCTTAGAATGAAGAGTATGCAAACCCCGTTGATATTTTGGATAATCTATCCAAAGTCTGTCAAATCTCAGGTTCGGGTGCAACTCTTCCAAATGCATATCGGAAAAGGTCATGACTGGATGAGGTACATCCTGCTTGTAGTAGTTATCCACCTCCTGTTGTTCCAAATTCTCAGCAGGAGCATTGCGGGCTTGGGATGAAGATTCACCCCTTTCATTCTGCAAAACACATCAAACACAAATTTTGTGCATCCAAATATGCATTAGTGTCAGCAAAATCATCAATCAAAATAATTACAATGACATTATCAATTTATATCAAACTTAAGCTCATTTTCATATTTTCATCAAATCTACACTTTTTCAAATAAGCATATACGAAAATGTTCGCCAAGTTCATAAGCATTCAACTCAAATAACATGTCAAAATAATCATTACTAGCAATTAAACAAGTCTCAAATGGCATTATCTTTCAAAAATCAAGTTCATGAATTTTAGACTTGAAAAAGTCCACTTTAATTCTCAAAATCATGTTTAGGCTCAAAGTTTGGATCATTTAACTACCTAGACATGTTACACCACTCAATTTAGCAACAATTCATGACAAAAATCGGCCATAACCTGTTTATATCAAAAAGCCCCAAATTTGCTCAAGAACACAAACCCTAGATTACTCAAAATTTGAAGTTTAAGGCTTCTAATCATGTTAAACAGCATCAATCTAGGTTATACAAGCATAATACATAAACAATTTAAGCCTAATTACACTAAAAAGCATCAAAATCAAATTGGGGAAAAATTTGCTCAAGAACATCAAATTTCGAATTAAATGGTGTTTAGGTGTAGAAATTTACCGTTTTTCTTGAGTAATTCTTAGATAGCATCCTTCTCAACATGATTTTAGCAAAAAATTTGGTGATTAACGGTTAAAAATTGGGATTTTGGGGTGTTTTTGGGTGGTTTTTCAGGGTTATGTTCGCAGTATTTTTGGGTGTGGAGTGTGAAACTGAGCTGTTGCAGCTCTTATTTTTTTCTGTAATCCGGTCTCTCCGCGAGTCGCGGGGATTAACCCTCCAAACTCCGCGACTCGCGGAGTTTGTTTTTTTTTTTTTTTTTTTTATATAATCATTAACTTTTGAAAACAATTAAGAAATTAATTTTAAAATTTTGTTTCCCTTGTTATTTAGGACGAGGTCGTTTCGGATCGATGTCCTAGTCCGTCTCTCGACAAAATTTTAAAATTTGTCTTTTTGTAGCGATTGTTTTAAAAGCTAAGATTTTTGGGTTTTTTCAATGTTTTTGGCATACTTTAAATTAATAAGATTAAAAATAATGATAATAAAAGTTCTCGTCCCTCCCTTGGGTAAAGCAATTTCGGTTCAAAAACCTAGTCTTCAACTTACGACGAATTTTAAAAATCATATTCTTAACTTAATGAGATAAAGTAAATTTTTGTTTTTAAATTCACACAACTTAAATATAAAATTCAAAATTATTATTAAAAGTTCACACCAAACTTAAAATTTGAAATGCATAAAATTAAAAATTAATATTTTTAAAAATTCACACCAAACTTAATTTAAAAATTTATAAATTCATACCAAACTTATATTAATTTTTCAAATATTTACAATTTTAAATATATTGTTTTTACAAAGTTTACAATATTAATTTAAGATTTAAATATTAATATGGTAAAAATAAAATTAAAAATCTTTTTGTCATTTTATCCCACTTTAATCAATCAAATATTATCAAAAATATGCGCCCCTCTTTTCGGTAAAGTAATTTCGGTTCCAAGACCTAATTTAACTCATGACGAATTTTTGAAATATTTTGGGTTGATTGATTAAAGATATTTATACCTTAAGAATAAACGTTAAATTTTGCAGTGATGTAATAAATTTTTGAATGATATCAATAATTTCGGTCGCCAAACCTAATTTTATTTAATACCAATTTAATACTTTTTAGCGAACAAATTAGCGTTTATTATCAAAAGGTTAAAAATAAAAATAAAAACTGTACAGACATACCTGTGAAATAGATTTCTTAGTTATATGATCTATCCCATTCATAAGATAGTCGGTTTAATTGGTTTTCCATGGCTACATAGGCGTAACCTCGAGCATTCAGTGTCTTTTCTTCTAAACATATGAACGGTCCGTCTCTGCATAAAGTAACAAATTCGGTATTTGAATAGGTTTGATTATTTGAACATTTACCTCCATGTGACCATTTTCCGCATTTGTGACATCGTTCTAGGTGTCGTGCTCTTCTTTTCGCTGCGGATTTTGATTTTCCTTTACCAAATTGTAACTTATTATCTTCGCATCTGGATTCTTTTCTAACTCCGTCCATTCTTTCTCTGATTACTGATACTATTTCACTCGGTAGTATGTCATTATTACGTTTAGTGATCAAAGCGTGTAGCATTAGACCATGGTTTAGTTCACAGGCAGTCTTCATTTTGTAAAAACCTAGAAAAAATAAAAATTCAGAATGGGGGGAGAAGACTAGTTCTTTAGGGTCTGCTAGGGAAAGACCATTCGGGTTCCATTTTCGAGAACTACACGAAAACAGACAATCTAACTCTAACAGAAATACATATTATCCTTTAAAGACTTGATTCTCCCCACACTTAGTTAGTTGTGGTATTGAAATTGTGATTAACTTCGTTGTCGACTTCCATCGGACCATGTATGTAATGTTTAACTCTGTGACCATTAACTTTAAATTCAATCCCATTTGAATTTATTAATTCTATCGTTCCGTATGGGAAAACTCTTTTGACTATGAATGGTCCAGACCATCTTGATTTCAATTTTCCAGGAAATAGCTTGAATCGTGAATTAAAAAGAAGAACTCTGTCTCCTTCTTTAAATTCTTTTGAACTTCTGATTCTTTTATCATGCCATTTCTTCGTTCTTTCTTTATAGATTAACGAATTTTCGTATGCTTCATGTCTTAATTCTTCCAATTCATTTAGTTGACTTAATCGTAGACGTCCAGCTTCATGTAAATCAAGATTACATGTTTTCAAAGCCCAAAATGCTTTGTGTTCAATTTCTACTGGAAGATGACATGCTTTTCCATAAACAAGTCTAAAAGGTGTGGTTCCAATTGGAGTTTTGTAGGCTGTTCTAAAAGCCCAGAGTGCATCCTCCAATTTAATGGACCATTCCTTCGGATTTGATCCTACGGTTTTCTCTAGAATACGTTTTAAAGCTCGGTTGGTATTTTCAACTTGTCCACTTGTTTGTGGATGATATGCGGTGGAGATTTTATGAGTTACTCCATATCTTTTAAGAACTTTCTCAAGTTGATTATTACATAAATGAGTACCCCGATCACTTATTAAAGCTTTCGGTGTTCCAAACCTTGCAAAAAGACGTTTTAAAAAGTTGACTACAACTCGTGCATCATTAGTTGGGAGAGCTTGTGCTTCCGCCCATTTAGATACATAATCAATGGCTACGAGTATATATAGATTATTATGAGATTTTGGAAATGGACCCATAAAGTCAATACCCCAAATGTCAAATACTTCACATACTTGGATGACATTTTGTGGCATTTCATCACGTTGACTTATTTTTCCGGCCCTTTGACAAGCATCACAGGATTTGCAAAGAAGGTGTGCGTCTTTGTAAATTGTAGGCCAATAGAATCCAGCTTCATAAACGTTTCTTGCTGTTAGTTGAGGCCCATAATGCCCTCCTGTTGGTCCTGTGTGACAATGGTTTAAAATTTTACTAGCTTCATCTCCAAATACACATCGGCGTATTATTCCATCGGGACAACTTTTAAACAAATGTGGATCTTCCCAGAAATAGTGTTTTATATCACTGAAGAATTTCTTTCGTCTTTGGTACGATAATCCTTTTTCAAGGAATCCACAAACTAAGTAGTTTGCATAGTCTGCAAACCATGGGATTTCTTTATAATCTATCTTCAATAGATATTCATCAGGAAAGTTGTCTTGTATGGCCGATTCATTTAGAACTTCTAATTCGGGATTTTCAAGACGAGAAAGATGATCAGCGGCGAGATTTTCTGCTCCTCTTTTATCTCTAAGAGCAGAATGGTCGGTATAGACCACCGTTTTTGCTAGAACGAGATATGATCGAAATTTGTCAAAAGCAAAGACAATAGCAAGGAGTTCTTTTTCAGTAGTTGTATAGTTCGTTTGTGCTCCTTGTAACGTCTTACTAGCATAATATATAGGTTGAAATCGTTTTTCAATCCTTTGTCCTAAAACGGCTCCCATTGCAAAATCACTTGCATCGCACATTAGTTCAAATGGTAGATTCCAATTTGGTGTTATCATGATCGGCGCATTAGTGAGTTTTTCTTTAAGAATATTAAAAGATTTGATACATTCATCTGAAAAGATGAATGGCGCATCCTTTTCTAGGAGTTTATTCATAGGAGTGGCAATTTTAGAAAAATCTTTTATGAAACGTCGGTAAAAACCGGCATGCCCTAGAAAACTCCTAAATCCTCTAACATTGGTGGGATGTGGAAGTTTAGCAATTACATCTACTTTAGCTCTATCCACTTCAATTCCTTCTTTTGAAATTTTATGTCCAAGAACGATGCCTTCTTTAACCATGAAATGGCATTTCTCCCAATTAAGTACTAGATTTGATTGTTCGCATCTAATTAGCATTCGTTCCAGATTAACTAGACATGATTTAAATGTATCACCGAAGACTGAAAAGTCATCCATGAATACTTCCATGCATTCTTCTATCATGTCGTGAAAAATCGCCATCATACACCTTTGAAAGGTTGCAGGGGCGTTGCAAAGTCCAAATGGCATGCGTTTGTAAGCAAAAGTACCATAAGGGCACGTGAATGTGGTTTTCTCTTGATCTTCGGGTGCTATTGGAATTTGAAAATATCCGGAAAATCCATCTAGAAAACAATAGTAACTATTTCCGGCTAATCTTTCCAACATTTGATCTATGAAAGGTAAGGGAAAGTGATCTTTTCTGGTGGCGTCATTTAATTTTCTATAATCAATACATACACGCCATCCTGTTACAGTCCTAGTAGGAATAAGCTCATTTTTCTCATTTGTAATGACAGTCATGCCACCCTTCTTAGGTACGCATTGAACTGGGCTTACCCATGGACTATCAGAAATTGGATATATCAAACCTGCATCTAGCAGTTTAATAATCTCTTTCTTAACTACATCTTGCATATTAGGATTTAGTCTTCGTTGGCGTTGCACATACGTTTTATGACCTTCTTCCATAAGGATTTTATGTGTGCAATACGAAGGACTTATTCCTTTAATATCATGAATCTTCCATGCAATGGCTGGTTTATGAGCTTTCAACACAGAAATGAGTTGTGATTTCTCATTTTCAGTAAGAGAAGACGATATTATTACAGGTAATTCAGATTCACCATGTAAATAAGCGTATTCCAAATGGTTTGGAAGTGGCTTTAACTCTAATTTCGGAGGTTCTTCTATCGATGATTTATATCGATATTTGTCTTCTTCTTTTAGCATTTGAATTTCTTCTGTTGTTGGTTCATATCCATTAGCTATAAGTGTAGCTAACATTTCAGCTTCATCAATTGGTTCATTACCTTCTCCTAAAGAACATTCTCCTGTTCCTTGTAATTCTGGAAATTCTTCTAATAATTCTGCATGTGCATATATAGTTTGAATATAATAACATGTATCATCTGCAGATTGTGGTTGTTGCATTGCTCTATCAACTGAAAAGGTAACACTCTCATCCTCTATACTTAGGGTCAATTTCTTACCGAACACGTCTATCATTGCTTTAGCCGTGTTTAAGAATGGTCTTCCTAATATGAGAGGAACTTGAGAATCTTCTTCCATGTCCAAAACAACAAAATCTACTGGAAATACTAAATTACCAACTTTAACTAGCATGTTCTCCATTATTCCTCTAGGATATTTTATTGATCTATCGGCTAGTTGTATGCTTATTCTGGTTGGTTTCAATTCTCCAAGGTCTAGTTTAGCGTATAGTGAATACGGCATTAGATTTATACTAGCACCTAAGTCTGCCAATGCTTCTATTGAACTAAGACTACCCAAAAAACATGGAATTGTGAAACTTCCTGGATCAGATAGTTTTTCTGGTATCTTATTCAACAGCACTGCTGAACAATTAGCATTCATAGTAACAGCCGAGAGTTCTTCCATTTTCTTTCTATTTGAGATTAGATCTTTCAAGAATTTAGCATATCTTGGCATTCCTGAAATCACATCAATGAAAGGAAGATTTACATTTATCTGTTTAAACATATCCAAGAATTTCGATTGCTCGGCTTCAAGTTTTTCTTTCTTCATTTTACTCGGGTAAGGAAGTGGTGGTTGGTATGGTTTAACATAAGGTTTATCCTTAACTGTGTTATCTTCATTAACCTTTTCAACTACCGGTTCTTTTTCCTTATCTTGATCAGGTTGTGGTTCTTGTGGAGTAGGAATAGTTTCATCAGAAGTTACGGGTATTTCAGGTGGTTTAAGTGTTGTACCACTTCTTGTGGTAATGGCTTTAGCTGTTTCATTCCGGGGGTTAGCATTTGTATCACTAGGTAGACTTCCCGGTTTTCTTTCACCTATTAACCTTGCTAGGTTACTTACTTCTTGTTCCAGATTTTGAATAGAAGCTTGTTGATTTCTAAATGCTTGAGCATTTTGTTCATTGGTTTGTTTCTGAGAGGTGAAAAACTGCGTTTGAGTTTCAACTAGCTTTGTCATCATATCTTCTAAATTCGGCTTTTTATCATCGGTTTGTTGTGGTGGTTTGTTTTGAAAATTCGGTCTTTGCTGGTTGTAAGTATTATTGGATACTTGTTGATTGCTAGGACCTTGTTGGTTGTTGTATGGAATATTTCGGTTATAATTCTGGTTTTGATTGTAAATCGGTCTTGGCGGTTGATAATTATTCTGATAATTATTTCCAGGCCTTTGGTTTATGTATGAAATATTCTCTCTTTGTTCCATTGTTAATTCAATACTGAGACAATCTTTTGTCAAATGTGGTCCTCCACACTGCTCACAACTAATTCGTATTGAGTGAATATCCTTAGTCATCTTTTCCATTCGTCTCTCCACAGCATCTATCTTTGCGGAAATGGAATCTAAGTCATGGCTAGAATCGGCTCTAGCTGCTTTAGATGATCTAATGATATCTTTTTCTTGGTGCCACTCATGTGAGTGGGAAGCAGTGTTATCAATAATTTTGTAAGCATCAGTTTCGGTTTTCTTCATAATAGAACCACCAGCTGCTATATCTATGTCTTTTCTTGTAGTGATGTCGCATCCTTGGTAGAATATTTGTACTATTTGACAGGTGTCTAAACCATGTTGCGGACATCCTCTTAACAACTTTCCATATCTTGTCCACGCCTCATATAGAGTTTCATTTGGCTTCTGTGTGAACGTAACAATTTCTGCTTGAAGTCTTACGGCTTTAGATGCAGGAAAGAATTGTTTAAGAAATTTGTCAACTAAAACGTCCCATGTATCAATCGCCCCTTCAGGTAACGATTCCAACCAATCTTTGGCTTCTCCCTTTAAAGTCCAGGGAAATAACATGAGATATATCTGTTCATCCTCCACTTCTCGTATTTTAAATAGTGTGCAGATCCTATTAAAGGTACGTAGATGTTCATTTGGATCTTCCTTCGGCGCACCACTAAATTGGCATTGATTAGTCACCATGTGTAGAATTTGTCCTTTGATTTCATAATCTGGCGCATTAATGTCTGGATGAGTAATTGCGTGACCTTGGCCAGTGCGTTTAGCTCTCATTCGGTCTTCCATACTTAAAGGTTCCAGATTCTCCATAATTGAATTTGTTGAATCGGTATCACTAGATGATTCTGATTTAATGGTTCGTTCCTCAACAATCTCTGTTTGAATGATTGGTGGTTCCGGAGGAAAGTTTAGTGGTTCAGGATCTACGAACCGTTCCTGAATATTCTCCGGATTCTCAATTGTGAGGTTGGGTTCAAAAAATGGATTATCGGAAATTTGAACTGAAGTACTTGGTCTACTGGATGACGATTCTAAAGAAAAATCAATGGCGGTTATATTTGCTAAATGTCTTGATCTAGTTACAGGTGGTGAACGTACAAAAGGTGATGAACGTCTTGCTCGGTGCATTCACTGAATATCCTATTAGTTTTTAAAAGGAAAGAAAAATTATAATAAGTTATCCAATCAATAGACTTTTCTGATTTTGCCCACGTTTCGAATAGCCAAAAGATGCAGCAGAGGGGCAGGATTCGTTTGGTCTCAATATAATTGAGGACTGTTTGGCTCCAATAACCCGGTCCACGTACAAATCCAACTATTACTACGAACCAGAAAATTTTGATGTCTATTAATTTAACCACTTAAAATAAATTTTCGTAATTTTAAGAAATTTAGATAAGAAGTAGAATAAAAATCTATGTCCTAAAACTAGAATAGCGAGAAATAAGAGAGAAAAAGAGTTCGTCGCAAAAGGTCGAAAAAGAAAAAATGGTTGAAAAATAAAAGGTGACGGAAAAATAAAAGAAACTTATAAAAACTTAAAAATACTTAACTAACCTAATCTTATTACTACAACTAACTTTAAATTATAATCGCAAATTGAAATTACTAATTGGAATAATAATTGATACATAGTAAAAGGTCTAAAAATATTAAAGCTTACAGGAAAAACTAAATCCCAAATGGAAATAACTTAAAAAGAAACTAAAACTTAAAATGGCGTCGCAAAATTCTAAAGCACCTAAATCTTAGTCTAAAGAAAAAGCACTTAAGGAATTCTACGGCAAAGCCTAAAAATCTAGGAGTAAAAATAACTATAGCAAAAACTAAGTTTAAAATTAAATATGAGCGAAAAATACAAATATTACGCTACAACGATTAAAAAGGGACAAAATATAAAAATATATAAAAAGTTGTAAAAAGTACAATTTTTATAAAAATATTATTTTTATATTATTTATTTAATAAAACTACTAATTTTACAATTTAATTAAAACTAATTAATACTAAATACATAAATTAAATAAAAAGTAAAAGTAAAAATAAAACTAATTATAATAATAATACATAATTAGGGTTTAATAATAATTAATTAATAATTACCGTAATTAATGCTGAATTAGGGCTTCCTGTTCGCGTGTCAGAGAAGCTCCGCGACTTGCGGTAATTAAAACTTCAAACCCCGCGACTCGCGGGGTTCCAAAATTCAGATGACAGCTTATTTCTTCAACGCGTTTTTCTTTATTTATTTATTTATTTTATTTTCTGTTTTTAATTTTTTCTGTTTATAAAAAATATTTAATAAAACTTATATTTTTATAAATTAAAATAAGAATAAAGAAACTTATAAAACTTAAATATTTAACAAAATCTTAAAAATACTTATATTTTTGTTTTTCTTTTTATATTTTTGAATAATTAACACGTATTTTTACAAAAACGAATTTTTAATAGAAGTAAGCTAAAAATCTTTTTTTTTTTTATATATTAGCGTTGCGCTTCCGGCTTTTAAGATAGGTCCCCGGCAGCGGCGCCAAAAGTACTTGATGTTATGCGAGGTGTATATAAAATAGTTTATTAATTTTAGCAGGAAATACTATTAAATACGATACAATTTTACACAAGATATTTATTTATTTATAGAATGGATATACTTAAACCTTGCTACAACACTTATAGGCAGTGTACCTAATCGTACAGTAGTGTAGTTTTTAGTAAGTCCGGTTCGTTCCACAGGGAAATCTTTAAACAAAGCGTAACGCTATATTAGTTTACTTTTATAAAAATACAAACATATATATAAGTAATATTATTATTATAAAGGGGGGTTTTTACCGTTTAATGACCGGTTTGTCGATTTTAAAACTTTAGTCGCAGTTAAAACCTAATGTAAAATATTAAATAAATAAAAGACTTAAATTAAAACTTAAAGTAAATAACGATAATGAAATTGCGAATAATAAAAGTGCGATAAAATAAACTTGCGATAATTAAAAAGTACGATAATTAAAAGTGCGATTAAATAACAATAAATAAAAGTGCGATAATTAGAAGTGCAATTAAATATAAAATAAAGGAAATTAAATATGAAATAAAAGAATTTTGCTTATTTAAACTTCCGTAATCATGATGTTTGACGTGTTGATTTTAGTTTTATGCCCATGGGTTAATTGTCCTTTGTCCTGGATTATTTAATCTGTCCGTCTGGTTTTTGTCCATAACAGTCCATCAGTCATAAATATAAAGTGCGAGTGTCCTCGTCAAATTATTATTATACCCGAAGTTAAATATTCCAACTAATTGGGGATTCGAATTGTAACAAGGTTTTAATACTTTGTTTAATGAATACACCAGGTTATCGACTGCGTGTAAACCAAGGTTTTACTACTTTGTTAACAATTACACCAATTACCCTTGAATGTAATTTCACCCCTGTTTTAATTATTCTAGTGGCTATTAATCCATTCCCGTGTCCGGTTAAATGAACGATTATTCGTACATATAAATACCCCGCCCATCGTGTCCGATTGAGTGTATATGGTAATTTATAGGGACGCCCAATTGTAAATCTTTATATTAACATTAACAAACTTTCATTTAGTTAAACAAATATAAAGCCCATTAATAGCCCATAGTCTAATTTCCACAAGTGTCGTTCTTTTGTCCAAACCCCAATTATGGTACAAAGCTCAATTACCCAATTTTAGTAATTAGCCCAACATCATGATTACTTCGTTTTAAATAAGCATAATAATAACTTAGCTACGAGACATTAATGTAAAAAGGTTGAACATAACTTACAATGATTAAAAATAGCGTAGCGTTACACGGACAGAATTTCGACTTACACCCTTACAACATTTGCTAACATACCCTTATTATTAGAATTATAATTAAAATTAAAATATAAATTATAAATATAAATATAAATTTTACGTATGAATGAGGAAGAAAAAGATGATGGTTTTTGATCAGAATTCGGTTGGCTTTATAGGCAGTTTTCAAATTTAGGGCTCCGCGACTCGCGGCAAAAGCCTCTTCAAACTCCGCGAGTCGCGGAGGATGAATTTACAGCTCACACCCTTGAAGTCTTTCTCTGCCGACGGTTTTATAATATATATAATATATATATAATTAATATAATTAATTATATATTATATTATATTTATATGCATAGTTAATTTGTAATTTTTAGTCCGTTGCGTCGAGCGTTGAGAGTTGACTCTGGTCCCGGTTCCGGATTTTCGAACGTCCTTGCGTACAATTTTATATTTTGTACTTTGCGTTTTGAATCTTGTACTCTTGTAATTTCGAGACGTTTCTTATCAATAATTGGAACCTTTTTGATTGTCTTTTGTACTTTTGAGCTTTTTGGTCGTTTGCGTCTTCAATTCGTCGAATCTGTCTTTTGTCTTCACCTTTTATTATTTAAACGAATATCACTTGTAAATAGAACAATTGCAACTAAAAGCTTGTCTTTCTTGAGGAATAATGCTATGAAATATATGTTCGTTTTTAGCATTATCAATATCCATATACTGCGTAAACTTTAATCAAATAATTCACAATAATATATAATATTAATATTAATATTTAATATATAAGTGGAGAAAAACGTGTTCACATAATTAGCAGCCAATTAAATCTACCGACAGTTTTCACGGACTGTGTTATATCGTGACCATTGCTAAACAGTTAGAATATAAAAGTGTTCCTAAAAATCCTAAATTTTTAGGTTAAATATATTTAATTATTTCACTCATTAACTATTTGAAACCTGGTCAAAAAGGTTCAATAATTTTTTTATTTTCTGATCCAATTTATATGTACGGAGTACTAATATTTAAACTAAAAAGGATAAAAATATTTTTAACAAATCTAGAATATTCGTAATCAATTTACACTCCAACTTTTATTTCATTTCTTCATGAACATGTACATTATCTATATTAAAACTAACAAACATCAACCGAGTGTTACCGACGTTTACCGATTAAGCTCAAAATCGTTTATCTTTAATATATGTTCTTTCTTTATATATAACAAAAAACAATTTAGTAAATAATTATATTAATTATATATTTTTAAACAAATAAATATAATATTATATATTTACATACACACAATGGTTCGTGAATCACCGGGAATAGTTAAAAGTCAAATTCATATAAACGGTTTCAAAATTTTTAGACTCAACTTTACAGACTATGCTTATCGTGTCGAAATCATAACAAGTTTAGGTTTAAATTTGGTCGGAAATTCTCGGGTCGTCACAAAATGGAAGTATTATCGTGGGCATACACGTGTCTCAATCTAACGGTCATTATTTATAGCCAATAAATCATCATTAGTTGCCGTTTCCAACACAGGGCGAGTAGCTCAAGCGCGCTGTGTCACTGTTGATTTATGTCTTGTCAGCCGAACAGGCTTATGTGGCAGTGTCAGGCATTAAATGACCTCGAGCCGCGTGTGAGGTATTTAATGCTCTGCGTTTTCTTTTGCTTTTCCTTTTTGCCTAATAGTTTGTTATCATGTGTCTTGCGTCACATAACACCAAACTGGGGGGACATAATGATACCGCGACCCGCAAGCGCATGCTAAACGTATGTTGGCTATTCGTCCTAGTAGGCGCATGCGCATGGACTCTATGCGGTATGCGGTAGCATATCACGTACTTTGTTCTCAATATGGCGGTTGTTTCCCAAGATCGATAATATATTTTCCATAATTAAACCCGGGATCTGGGGGAGTTTGTTATGGAAAGGATTATCACGATCTTGGATGATTCTAGAATTAGGGTTTGCCTATATATACTAACCCTAATTATCATTATACCATATATCACGTTACGTAAACATCTCATACTACACATCTTACGTAGCATTAATCATCTCTCATCTTCTAGGGTTAACAGGTTAGTTCTCCTACGACTGTTGCCTACAACCTTACTTAAGGCCTTCCGATCGACGACCGTCATCGAAGGTGGACTTAATAACTTAGCCACCCCGTCGACATCATCATGTCGGCCAGGGTTATTCACGGTAGTCGGACCGGAGAGCTAAGTTCTAAGATCCTTAAACCTCTTTAAACGTATTGAGCATGCATATTGACCTCTTGGAAAATATAGGCATGATCAATGAATACACGAGAACCCCACATATGATTTGTAACAAAAGGAGCACTTGTTGTGAAAAATATAATATACACACATGTTTAGTTTACTTTGGAGTTTCTACAATGGTGTACTGAATAAATCGTAAAAACCTTTAGATTGATAAATTATAAAAGCAACACAGAAATTAGTGTAACTCTCTATTGTTTAATGAGAAAATTGTTTGGCAGGCAGACTAATTGAACACCATCATTCGCATGAGTTGTTGCATATTCATATAGCTCTACTGCCTGATTAGCCATGACTGCTCCTCTTATCATGTTTCTCCTGTTATTTGAACATACATATAATATATTGTTTTCAACTAAGTTATAATGAATTGTACTAATGATTCATGAATAACATAAAAGTAAGATATTTAATATATATTATATGTTTAGGTGTATTCTAGAAAGACATACTGTAAATCTTGCAAAGAAAATTCAGTTCGTTGCATAGACTGTCCATTGACATGACTAACTCGCAAGTGACTTAGTTCAACCAGTTGTCCAACAACATCTAGATATAAATAAATAGATTTAGATATTAATTTTAACAGTTTGTTATACTTCTAAATGTATGATAATGTTGCATTATAAGTTTTTATCATGCGCCTTGTAAATTTTGTCACATTTTTTATGATGTTCTTTCATATGTTCTTAAATACTTTTCAAATGCATCTCGTGATGCATCACAAGTCAATTGACGTAGAGCGCACGTGTAGTGCGTCAGGATTTCATTGAAATCATGTAACGTTGGATAGAGTAATAAGTTGTACTTCAAGATTTATGAGGAAACGTCGTTCCGTTATACAAAATCTATATTTGAAATATAATCAACAACCATTTTGGTTAAAAATATATTACGATAAGAAAAAGATCAAGATAAAGAATTTCTTTTAGTAATACAGTGCTAGATTTGTTGCCAAACTCACAAGCCTTATCAACGAAATGCTAACCGAAACTCCAATCCAAAGGAAGCTCAAGTTTCCGCTACATGAACATAGATGGCAACCTCCAGTCCCACCTACTACTACTCTAAGGGTCTGTTCCTAAGTTTTTCATTAAAAGAAATGAATTGAAATTAAGAAAAGTAAGTGAAAGGGAAGGAAGAGGTGGAAAGAAAATAAGGCTAAAATCATCAATCCACTCCGTTTCTTTCTTTCCAGTCAAAACTCAGGAACACAAAAAAAAGTATATTTTCTTTCAGCGTCTCTTCCTTTCTCTCCAAAACAGAACTCTAAGGCTGTGTTCTCAAGTTTCAAATTAAATGAAAGGGAATGAAATGAAATGAAATGAAATGAAAGGAGAGGAAGATGAATCCTTCAAAATTGGAAGGAAAATCAGGGCAAATCCATCTTTATGATTCTTTTCTTTTCTTTTAATGAAGAACTCTGGAACACCTATATTTTCTTGTTTCCATTCCCTTTCCATTCTTTTCTCTCTAAATTAAGACTCAGGAACAGAGCCTACGGCTATGTTCTCAAATTTTCAGATGATAGAAAAGAAATGAAGTAAGGAGGAATGAAAGGAAAGGAAATGGATCTTTCCGATTTGGAAGAATGTATAAGACCATATATAACCTTGCCTGTGACGTCACAAGCGGATTATACACTTTTTGGCTAAAAAGTATAATCTGCCTGTGACGTGGCATATGTCAGTTCTGACCAAAAATAACCCTGACACCCCATTTCCGTGTCACCTGAATGTAGGTCCCACCAGTTTTATTATTTTTTATTTTATATTAAATATGAATACAAAGTATTTTTTATAAAATAAAATGCATATAAAATATAAAAAAAGGTTAAGGCTACTCAAGGGCCATATACTTTTTTTTTGTCCCGATGTAGTCCATATACCCAAAAAAATACTATTATAGGCCATAAACTTTGAAAAAGTGTATCGATGTAAACAAAAGGTAACCTGTTACCGGCTAAACAGGTCACCTTTTGTTTACATCGATACACTTTTTGAAAATATGTGACCTACATCGATACACTTTTTGAAAGTATGTGAACTACATTATTATTATTTTTTTGTATAAAGCTTACATTGGAACAAAAAAAAATATACTTTTTTGAAGATCAACCTACAAAATCGATCAACCTTATTTATCAGGTTAACGGTTTACATTAACACATTTTTTTAAAGTTTATGGCCTATAATAGTATTTTTTTTGGGTATATGGACTACATCGGGACAAAAAAAAAGTATATGGCCCTTGAGTAGCCTTAACCCTATAAAAAACATCACAAATTAATTTTTCATAAAATTCAACCATTACATAAATTAATACGTAGTATAATTCAACAATACTTAAAATCTAACCATTACATAAATTAAATTATAAAATAAACTAGTTCGTGGTGTAACAATACGCTCGTCTTTCGAATCGGATTCGGAGTTAAGTATATAAATAATTTGAATGAAAGTGTTAAAATGAGAGAAAATATTGAGTTTGATGTGTTAAAAATGATAGGTTTTGATGGGTTTATATAGAAAAAAATATACATAATTTAAATAAATAAAAAAAAACAAAAACAAAACAAAAATCATCAAAATACGTGGACCAATCATAGCATCTGACGCGTTTTTTTTCCGTGAAAAATCCGATTGACGTCTCCGGGACGTTTCGCCTGACGCCGCATTAGGGGCATCAGAGGGCGTCAGCGAACCTGACGGGACCCCTCTGACGCGGCGTTAAAAATGGTCTAAGAAGGAAGGCTAATTTTTAGTTTCTTTCTCGTTAATTTTTTTTGTTTCGGAATCTTTTGAATGAGTAACTATAAAAATTTAAAAATAAAAACTTAAATTAAATATTAAATACTACGTAAGTAAATAAAGCAAATAACTTCTAAACGACACCAAAGTTCTCGGTCAACGTACGGTACCGTACTCCGGCGATCACATAACTCACTCTACACTTAAACCCTAACTGATCAGATACTCAAAATTAGGGTTTTAATACATGGATGATTCATCGGAGAAATTAGACGATGATCAGTCAATGGAAAACGATTCTCCATTGAACGACAACAACCATGCGACTGCAGAAGATTGGAGAAAAGCGCTGGAAAAAGTTGTTTCGGCGGTGGTAGTCATCCGTACGACTGCGTGTCGAGCTTTTGATACTGAATCCGCAAGTTCAGGTTTTGCTACAGGCTTTGTTGTTGATAAGAAGCGTGGAATTATTCTAACTAATCGCCATGTTGTTAAACCAGGTATAAAAAACTTTAAGATTTAAGATTTTAAATAATAAAATGCCTAAATGCTTTTTAATAACTTCCTTTTCAAATTATCAGTTTTGGTGACACAAATGCTAATAATAATTGTTTTTATAATTTATGTTTTTATATTTTTGCATTATTCTATAGTGAAAACTCTAAACGTCACCGATAAAATTACAAGTTTGTCTTTCCAAGTATATTAATCAATTGCAGTATTTATTAAGTAATTAAGTAAGTTATAATTGAAAAAATATATGGCGACAAGGAAGATCATTAATCATCATTCATATCATATTCTAAAATGTCTTATGAAGGATTCAACATTAAAGTTGATCGAATTCAAAATCTGAGATTGGTAAAAATAGTAACTTTACGTTTGACAACTTTAATCTTAGCTGATTGAAGTGTTGAAAGATGGAGTGGATATATCACTATACGAATCAACTCATTTGACAATTAAGTTACATTACCTTAATTGTCGGACATATAACCTCCTACTATATTCGTGAGCAATGTGACGTATAAAATGAAATAGTGCGTCTACTGCTATTACTATATTAGAGCACTGGGAGTGGTGACTGAGGTCACTTGGCATGTCAGGCGTGACTTGTTGAGTCAGAAAAAGTGGGGAGTGGTGACCTATGTCAGTTGGGGTATGTCACTTATTAAAATAATATTATTTTTGTATATGAATATGCCTCAAAACACGTGACGGGAGAGACTGGCATGGGGTAAATGGAGGTGACTGACATGGGGTAAACGGATGTGGGGAGTGGAAAATTTGGTGACTGGGTGTGGGACGGAGGGGGGACGAGCCTCCACTCCCCTTGCTCTTAAGTCCATACCGTAACTGATACAAAAACTATAAAAGTTAAAATTGACCAGCCTCATGCCATCACTACTTAATAGGTGGCACACTGTAATGTTTGAACATTTTCTTCACCATGTGTATGTGTGTTTATTTGTTTAGTGTGTGGACAATCAATTTGGGACGAAGGGAGTATATCATAGTCCGGATATAGATACAATATATAATTTAAAATATAATTGCAAAGTGGACCGTGATAGTGCATGGTGGAAGAGTGTAAATTGTGAGAGTATACTAAATAAGATGCTTCATTATTTTTGTAGGTCCCGTGGTAGCAGAAGCTATGTTTGTAAATCGTGAAGAGATTCCGGTCTATCCAATTTACCGAGACCCTGTGAGTTACTTTCTTACCAAATCATGGATGATGTCATGATGATCTATGGTTATTATTTTGTGTTATACTTTTTTCTTATCACCTAAAGCTAAGCTAGAAACTTAAATCGTAAGAAGTTGTGGAATTGATTTTACAGAACACGTGTGATTTATGCTGTAATTTTTTTTTACCACCTGAATATCCGAGTTCATTTTATTAATATGTTGGAGGATTTTTTTGGGAAATGAGAATATTCCGATGAATTATATATATAAAATATATATATATATATATTTACAGACTTAAATATACACGACAGGCCTTGCAGACGAAACAACCAACTGAAAGCTGTATGTGCAAACACACATTTTTGAATCCGTCCTGCATTTTTTTGTTATATTAGTTCAGAGAGACAATTTCTGCATGATAACAAGGTTTTACTTGTGCTTTTGATTTTCAGGTTCACGATTTTGGATTCTTTCGCTATGATCCTGCTGCAATTCAGTTTCTAAGCTATGAAGAGATTCCTCTTGCTCCTGAAGCTGCTTGTGTTGGATTGGAAATTAGAGTTGTTGGAAATGATAGCGGAGAGAAGGTATACTTACATTTGGAAATTCAGATAAATTTGATGCGTGTTGCCTATATGAGATTTTTGGTTGTGTACATATGCCGTTTGTAATTCCTTATTTTTGCAACTTCTCTTTATTATACATTCATATCTGTGATTGTATGAGTTAACATTAAAGTTTCTCCAGTTTTCATCTACTTATAAACAAAAAAGGTTTTCATCCTTTTTTTTTTCTTCATAATTATCTTAAGCACAACCTTGCTATATTTATCGATATATCAACTTTGGTTTTGGTGAAGGAATGTGTCTAAATCTTATTCTTATGTGTAATTTACGTATATTGGCACGTTTGATATTGTGGCGAAAGTTTATCGTCATCACCAGTATTACAATTTGTTTTCGGCCTCAGCTGCTAACATTCTTAGCTATGAACCTCTATATAATTTTACAATTTCTTAACACACACATACACTACACACACAAACAAACTGTACATTCTGTCATTCTGGATTACAATCTGCCTTCTGTTATTATTATTTTTTTTTTCTTCCAGAAGTCTGAATTTCTTGTACTAAGACTGATGTATCTTTTTCTGTTTCATTTAATTGTTTTAATCCATACCATCATTATTATATACATTTCTTCTGTACTGATCTAATTTATCTTCGAATCTACAGATCTCAATTTTGTCTGGTACCATTGCTCGTCTTGACAGGGATGCTCCACATTATAAAAAGTATGCCACTTAACTCTTAAGGATTTTCTTAAGTCATACCCAAATAAATATAAATGTTCCCGCCCTTCATCACATTTCTAAATTATGAACTTTTCTTACTGCAGGGATGGCTACAATGATTTCAATACCTTCTATATTCAGGTTAGCTGTTCTAATGTCTGAGAGAAAATTACCTTGCATACTTGTTTATTGCACAGTTCCAGCCATTGTTACGTTTTGTACTAAGCAATTTGGTATATTTGTTAAAAAATAATTTCACCAGGCAGCTTCAGGTACTAAAGGTGGTTCAAGTGGTTCCCCAGTGATTGATCGGCAAGGAAGGGCAGTTGCATTAAACGCTGGCGGCAAGTTGTCTTCTAGTTCTTCTGCATTTTATTTTCCCTTAGAACGAGTAAGTGCAGCCAAAGGTGCTAGCTTACCAGGCTTACTTCTCTCGTGACTAAATGTAAAACCTGTTCTTCTAATGGTCGTTATACACGTATCTTGGAAACAAACCATCACATAGAGACTGCCAAATTTTGTTATTTGTATCCCATAGAAGTAAGGCATAAAGTTCTAAAGTTGGAAATTGCAGGCAGTGAGGGCTTTAAGTTTCTTACAAAAGGGAAGAGATTCTTGTCAAGATAAGTGGGAGGCTGTCATGATACCTCGTGGGACACTCCAGGTTTGTTTGTTAGGTTCTTCATATGCCTTTTCTTACCTATATGATTCATTTATGTACCAACTGTTATTGATATTCTTTAAAAATTGGCAGTGTTCTTGTTAAGGTACACTTAGTTCCATTGCTACAAATTTCTTGTTTCCATTGATATAAATTTTTTGTTAATTACATTTTTATAACACGTTCTTTATGATCATCTAAAAGTTCCTGTTGGCATATATGACATGGATGTTATTTCATTTGAAGTAATTTAGTAATGTGTTGTGCAATTATACTTACTTTGTTAATCTTGTAACTACTCTTCACAGTATTGCTTAGTGTTACTACTTTTAGTGTTGCAGAACTCGGGGATTATTCGGCATATAAGCTACCCGATTACTTACTCCAATTAATCGGTCAAACTTGGTCAAGACTTGAGATTACTCGGGTCAAACTAGGCCAAAACTCAGTTTTACACTGAAAGTCGGTCAAAGTCAAACTTAGTCAACATCCTAGTACTCCCCTAGTTGCCGAGTATTCTCTAAAAGTTCAAATAGCGATTTTTGCAACCTTGGGTACTTCTACGCAAGTACAATGAACATTATCAACTACATTACACCACTCATATACTTGCCAACTACTTTAAAACTTTGAAAACGATCTATTAGATGGTGAAAAGTGGATCTTCGTTGAAAAGTGAAGAAAATGTATAACATAAGATGTATTTAACTTGATTTTGAAGGTCTTAATCAAGGATTAGCTAGAACATTGAGTAACCAAGTAAATAATGATGTTGTTATTCTAGACTAAACACATGATTTTTTAACTGTTCCAGTATTATGACAGAGGGGTTTAAGAAATAAATCATACTTTATACTCAAAATTTTAAGAGACTACTTTTTTGGGAGGTTGATTACTCGTTGAAAATATTGTGCATGAACAAACCTAATATGAAAGTATTATATTACCAAACTTCTTATGTCTCTTTCTTTCTCTTTATTGACCGCCCTGTTCATTGTATGTCCTTGGATGTAATCACAAGTTTGATAACACGTGAATGCAACTAGACGAGTGGTCCCAACTTTTTACACATTATTATCAGTATCAGTAATTATTATTATATTACTATTAAATTAATCTGAATGACTTCTTAGTTAACTTTGCTTCCTTGCAAGTTTTTTATGAGTGAATCAATATGACCATCATGCTCTTTCATCTGTGACTGTTTACGGTTCACTAATGTATGATCTATCTGATATAGACAACCTTTGTGCACAAAGGATTTGAAGAAACCCGCCGGCTTGGTTTGCAAAGTGAAACAGAGCAGGTCTGTTATTCTTTGCTCAACTTCATATATTACAAGTGTATGATACAAATGTTGAACTTCTCCCATTGGCTTATCTAAGTTATTTTTGGATTAGTTGGTTCGTCATGCATCTCCCTTAACCGAAACTGGAATGCTTGTCGTGGATTCTGTTGTAAGTCTATTATCAATTCGGTTTATAATTTTCTATCTACGGATCGAGTAATATGATTATGCGTGACACTATCATGGATATGTTTTTAGGTGCCAGGTGGCCCAGCTTTTAAACATTTGGAGTCAGGTGATGTGCTTGTCCGAATGAATGGGGAGGTTCGTATAATGTAACTGTATCCTGTATGAGTCAGTCTTTTAAAAAACAATATTGGTCCTCAAATGGCCGTGTCATACGAAACCTATAAACTATGGACAATAATAAACAGCATCTGTTTGTATTATGGAGTACAACTTAACAGGTGGGTTATAAACAAGGCCCTATTTAGAAATAACCAACATGGCAACATAGATTGCTGTAGCAGATTAATCTATAAAGCAAGTGAACGATTCAATTTATATGAATCCATAATTAACGTTTTCTAGTATTGAATCTAGGTGTTAATTCTTAGAACATAAACTGCAAATTGGGCTGAAATAAATAATTCTTGGTACAGGTGATCACTCAATTTCTGAAGCTGGAGACTTCACTTGATGATAGTGTGGGCCTCGATGTCGAGTTAGAGTTTCAAAGGGGTGGCACACCTTTTACTGTTCATTTGGTTGTGAGTGATTGATTATCAGCATTCATGTTCTATGATAAATTCGATAGTCAACACTGGTTAAATTCTTTGTTCAGATAATAATTGTCGTACTTGTAAAACTCGTTCGTGAATGACTGTTACCGTAATAATTTTATGGACAAACAAGTATAGTTTTAATTGTTATACATCCACATAGGGGTGAAGGTTTAGCAGTGCTAAAATGAATATAAGTGACTCTTAGTTGGTGTCTTATGAGAGTAAATGAAAATATGTGTTGAATAATTAGGAGTTCCAAATAGTTAAGATATACCTGAGTATATCATTTAGCTCACATTACATTATTCAATTACTAAAAATGTTGACTGGCAATAGGTTTGATATATCTGTTAAAAAGGTATATTGAAGTTCTATGTTTTCTTTGACATTATGATCTGTAGTCATTCATAGTTAACATGCTTCACCTTTTTTTTTATATTCTCTTTCTTTTTAGGTTCAGGATTTACACTCCATAACTCCTAACTGCTTCTTGGAAGTTAGTGGAGCAGTGATACATCCTCTCTCCTACCAGCAGGTTAGTTGGATCCTTTTTAACCGATTTTTGCTATTCTTGCATTGGGAGATTGTTTTTATGGTATAATTGGCGTTAAATGTTCTTCGACCATCTTCCCTTTTCTACAGGCTAGGAACTTTCGTTTTGAATGTGGTCTTGTATATGTGTCTGACCCTGGGTAAGTTATGTGTTATATTTTGTAAGTAAATTTCATTCTCCCCAGTTTGTTCATGGCGCTAATACGACACCTTTTTCTTTATAAGTAATTTTTTATTTTATTTTTTTACTTTACTTTTGTTGAGGTTGAGGATATGTTGTACCAATTGAATTTGTTTCATCATGTTTATCTTAGTATAAATTTGGCATGTATAGTTACATGTTTTATCGAGCGGGGGTCCCACGGCATGCCATTATCAAAAAATTTGCTGGCGTAGACATTTCACATCTAGAAGACTTCATTAATGCTCTATCTAAGCTCTGTAGAGGAGCTAGAGTTCCATTGGAATACATAACTTACACAGATCGCCATAGGAAGAAGGTAACAACTAAAGCTCTCGAGTCCTTTATTAGATATAATAGTAATTGTGAATTTTTTTTCCTTCTGTATGTTCTTGTATAAAGGCTCAAAATTCTAAGATATTGATTCTTTAACGACATTATTCTGGTTGCAGTCCGTCCTTGTTACTATCGATCGTCATGAGTGGTACGCTTCCCCTCAGATATATACTCGTGATGACGGTTCTGGAATTTGGATAGGAAAACTAGCACTGCCTCCTAGTTCCCATCTAATGGCCTTCAAAGGTGTTGAACAAGGCCCGACGAGCAGTAGAGCATTGAACCAAGATGACAGTGATCAAACGACTAATCTTGATGTTGGTATGGACACTATTAGCTCCGAACATGTTAATGATGATGACACACGTGCTCAAGTGGAAACTGACAATGGAACCACAGTTTCTGAAAATCTATCTGCTAATGGAATTGTGATTGCTGACATATGTGATGAAAGATCTCCAGGAGACACAGATGTGAGTGGTGATCATGGTACATCAGCAAGCTTTGTTAATGCTTCTGTTGCCGAGCGTGTAATAGAGCCCACTCTTGTCATGTTCGAGGTAAGTTTCTTCAGAATGAAGTCATTATTCATGTATTATCTTCTACAATTTTTAGTTATAGCCACTGTTGTAAAAGTTGGCCGACGCGTCGGTTCGGGGACTAGCCCGTCCCGAACCGCCTACGCCTTAAAAGTCGGTCAAGGCTAAAAAGTTGGGTCAAAGTCTATATGAGTCGGTCAAAGTAAAAGTTAGGTCGATATTAATATTTTAAAAAATAAATAATTTGGGCCATATATCTATGTTTGTAATACTTTTGTTTTGTGTTTAATATATATTTGTGTAGGGAGATGATACTTCCATCATGAGTTTTATTTGTTCCACCATCATTTCATGTTTTTTTTCCCCAAAATATCTCTTAATAAACTATAACAAAAACTTTTAGAAAGTTTATGCAAGTCTATCATTAAGGGCATTCTAGACAAATTAGGTGGATCAAGTAAAATCCATGGTGGAAATATCAATTCCCGTGTTGTGTAATATGTAAGTATATGTTTAATATATTACTAAAAGTCAACGTTGGTCAACACCCGTCTCGTCCCCGACTTGACCTACTTGTCCCTCCAAGGTCTCGACCGACTCATCCCCGACTCGCAATTTTTACAACCCTGGTTATAGCATAACCAAAAATATGTTTTGAAGGAAGTCAAACGATGGACTGCTCTACATTTTAGATATTCTTACTACTTTTTGGTGTATTGTATGGTATCTCAGGTTTATGTGCCATCATCATGTATGCTTGATGGTGTCCACGGACAGCATTATCGTGGAACAGGTGTGATTATACATCATTCAGAAAAACTAGGGTTGGTTGCAGTTGACAAGAATACCGTTGTTATATCAGCATGTGATGTCATTCTTTCTTTTGCCGCATATCCAGTTGAAGTTCCAGGAGAGGTTTGTAACATAGAAATAACAACATCGAGTATTTGCCTTATTTTCAACTACTATTCTCTTCATATTTTAACTTTCTAAGTACTATTCAGGTGGTTTTTCTCCATCCTGTTGATAATTATGCAATAATTGCGTATGACCCTTCTGCATTGGATTTGGGACCCACCGGTGTTTCAGTAGTGCGAGCTGCTGAACTTCTTCCTGGTAATCAAGTATCTTTGTATATGTGGTTAATCAGATGTAAATGTCACATTTCCCTTGGTGAAACTTATGTAGCTTTTTGCTGTATTATTATAGAAAAACATTCACTAAGCTTTAACTCAATTTTATATGATTAACTAAGTTTCTTTTTTGTTACAGAACCTGCATTGCGCCGTGGAGATAGTGTTTATCTAGTGGGATTAAGTAGGAGTTCACAAGCAATATCCAGGAAATCAATTGTTACCAACCCATGTTTGGCAATAAACTGCAGCTCAGCTGATACTCCACGTTATAGAGCAACCAACATGGAAGTAATAGAGCTAGACACTGGTACCTTATCCTAATTTACTTACTAATTGGATCATATTATACATAGGCATGGAATCAAGTGAGAACACCATGTTTAAAAATAAACAGTCAGAACATTTTTTTCAGTTTTAATTCACAGTTTATTTTTTAATTGTTAACCTTATTTTTTCTTGCTTCACAGAAAATCCTAATCCTCATCATTTTTTGGCTTCACAGAAAAGTATGCCTGGCAATTGAGACCCATACTTTCAAATTTGGGTCAAGCTTTTGGGTCAATTGGGTCTTGAGAGAAATTAGGCATGGCTACGTAAACCAAAATTTAAAAGAGGTCCAATGGGTTTCCGTCCAACCTATTGGGTCCTACACCAAATTTAAAGGAACAAAATGGGTATTAATTACTAAAGCTAAATAACTAACTAGAGAATAACTAGAGATAGGTCTAATGGTTTCTAAATGGGTCGAGCATAACAAGTTTCATTCGTCAAACATGTATGAAAGCAATCATGGTTATATCATTTATTACGTATATTAATGTTCTTATGTATATATATGTATATGTATATATATATATATATATATATATATATGTATATATATATATATATATATATATATATATATATATATATATATATATATATATATATATATATATGTATTTTATATATATATATATGTATATATGTATATATATATATATGTATATATATATATATATATATATATATATACGTATATTAATGTTCTTATATATATATATATATATACATATATAGAGATTTAATCAAGAGGGAAGCACTTTTTTGGGGGGAAGTGGGGGAAAGTAAAAAAAAATAAAAATTTCCGTTTTTTTTGGAATTTTTTTTTCCGGCATCAAGATCACACGAAAATATGAACATTTAGAAGAGACACTTCGTGATGAATGTCATTATTTAGGCGGGAAAACGATCGACAAAAATAACATTCAAGATAATATTGTTCGTGAAGAATATGAACGTCTTTTTTCATGTTTTGTGAAGTAAAATTTAGCCCGATTTAGAGTTTAGGGTTTAGGGTTTAGGGTTTGGTGTTTTGGGTTTATGGAATAAACCCAAAACACCAAACCCTAAACCCTAAACCCTAAACTCTTAACCGTTCATGTTAAAAACTCAATCTAAATTCTAAATCTAAACCCTAAATCTAAACCCTAAACCCTAAATTTCTAAACCCTAATATCTAAACCCTATAAACCCTAATATCTAAACCTTAATATCTAAACCCCAATAGCTAAAACCTCAACATATGCTCGAAAAACATGATAATTATTATATATTACTTCTTCGAGCGTTTTCCCGCCAAAATAAAAACATTTATCACAAAGTGTCTCTACTAAATGTTCATATTTTCATCTCATCTATAATGTTCGTGAACAAAGTTTTTTCAAAAAACGAAAAAAAAAAAAAAAAAGTTTTTGCTTCCCCCGCTTCCCCCCGAATGGTTACTTCCCTCTTGATCCTACCCCTATATATATATATATATATATATGTATATATATATATACGTATATATATATATATACGTATATATATATATATATATACGTATATTAATGTTCTTATATATATATATATATATATATATATATATATATATATATACATATATAGAGATTTAATCAAGAGGGAAGCACTTTTTTGGGGGGAAGTGGGGGAAGTAATTTTTTTTCGTTTTTTTGAAAAAACTTTGTTCACGAACATTATAGATTAGATGAAAATATGAACATTTAAAAAAGACACTTTGTGATGAATGTCATTATTTTGGCGGGAAAACGCTCGAAGAAAAAAATAAAAACATTCAATGCATTGAATGTTTTGCTGCTGAGTTTTTTTTAAGGGGTTAGAAATTAGGGTTTAGAAATTAGGGGGTTATAAATTAGGGTTTAGCTATTAGGGTTTAGAAATTAGGGTTTAGGGTTTAGAAATTAGGGTTAGATTGAATATTTTAACACGAACGGTTTAGAGTTTAGGGTTTAGGGTTTAGGGTTGGGGGTTTACGGAGTAGATGACCCGTTTAGACCCATTTAACCCATTACCTGTTTCGACCCATTACCTAACATGACCCGTTTAAAAGTATGACTTGTTTGACCCATGACCCATATTAACCAAAAACCATTTTGACCCGTTACCCAAACCAATCCAACCTGACCCGTTTGTCAGGTATACTTGCCACTAAGAAAATTCTAATTGTGAAGCTTCATTATTTTTTGGCTTCACATAAATTTATAAAGAAGTGAATCTTTATATGTTTTTGCTTCATTGAAACCTTTTAACCGTGATCCTTTATTTATTTTGCTTCCCAATTCTGTTTATTATAAACTTTTTTTTTTGGTGTCAAAGAAAATTTTAATTTGCGAACCTTCATTACTTTTTGGTTTTAAAGAAAGTTACTAAAAAGTGAAGTTTTATTTTATTCTCCCCGTTTCCGTTTATATATATATATATATATATATATATATATATATATATATATATATATATATATATATATGTTCTCACACGTGTTTGTATATGGTTCTCTATGCAGACTTTGGTAGCACTTTTTCTGGAGTGCTAACTGATGAGCATGGTAGGGTTAAAGCTCTATGGGCGAGCTTTTCAAATCAGGTTAGCACTTACCGTAGATTAAAAAATAAAAAGTTGGTTTTTCTAGTCCTTTTGCAAACACTAGAAGTTCAACTAACTATTGATAACAAATTACACGTGGCTGCAGCTGAAGTATGGTACAAAGTCATCTCAAGACGCTCAATTTGTGAGAGGTATCCCTATACATTCAGTCAGCCAAGTCCTTGAAAAAATTATATCAAACACAAGAGGACCAACCCTTCTTATAAATGGGATCAGAAGACCAATGCCTCTTGTTAGGGTTTTAGAGGTTGAATTATATCCTATTTTACTTTCCAAGGCTAGAAATTTTGGACTCAGCGCCATCTGGATTCGAGTATGTTCTGACCTTTATATTTTTTGTTCATGTTTTTTTTTATTTTACTTCTATGATAGTACAGAAACATGTGAAGTATGCACGATGCATATATTAAAATAAATTTTTTTTTTTTTTTTGGTTACAGGCTCTTGTAGAAAAGGATCCTGTTAGACGTCAAGTTTTACGGGTCAAAGGATGTTTAGCGGGATCTAAAGCTGAGAATTTACTTGAAGAAGGTGATATGGTCCTTGCAATCAATAAAAATCCAGTAACATGTTTTAAGGATATCGATGATGCGTGTAATGCCTTGGATCTGTCTGATGACATGGAAGGAAAACTTGAATTGACTATCTTTCGTCAGGTTAGGTTTTACGCCTCTTAAATCAAATTATATTATTCTATTCAGAAATCAGAAGTGTTGAAGATTTTATTTATGGCTTATTAGGGACGTGAAATCGAGCTTCTTGTGGGAACAGATATAAGAGACGGCAACGGTACCACGCGTGTAATTAATTGGTGTGGATGTGTTGTACAAGATCCTCACCCGGCAGTTCGGGCCCTCGGGTTCCTGCCTAAAGAAGGGCACGGGGTATATGTCACAAGGTATTCTTTTGACCATTTATTGCAAAATGCAACATCTTGTTTAAGTTAGATTTGTATATTTTAAGGTTATATTGTGAGGCAGGATACATTTGACGTTATAGCATGGCCAGTTTACTTTCCTTCACGGTTAAAATGCACATATTTCATTAGTTTGGGCAATGATTTTACTCTTTTGCTAAACTTTCAGGCGTTCAAATGGGAGTCCTGTGCATAGATATGGCTTACATTCTCTTCGGTGGATTGTGGAAGTTAATGGAAAGCCAACTCCGAACTTGGATGCTTTTGTTAATGTCGCAAAGGTACAAATGTCATACCTAGCGGTGTAAACGAGCCGAGTCGAGCCCGAGCTCGGCCAGGCTCGAGCTCAGATCGTTTAAATTACATAGATCTCGAGCTCGGTTCGGTGCGAGCCTAATATTATAAGTTCGAGCTCGGCTCGTTTGATATTTTACAAGAGCTCAAGCTCAACTCGTTAATTACATAATCTTAATTTTTCTTTATATTATTTAAATTTATTATATTTCATTTTTATTGTTTTTGTCATTATATCCACATGTAATAAGATTTACTATTATTCTTTCAACTATTATTGATACAATAGTAATTATTTTATAATTAGATATTGGGTCATCAAGAGGGAAGCCGCACTGAAGGGGAAGTAAATTTTTTATTTTTATTTTTTCTTTTTTTTTGAATTTTTTTTTCAAACATTAAGATCACATGAAAATATGAACATTTAAAAAAGACGCTTTGTGATGAATGTTATTATTTTGGCGGGAAAACGTTCGAAGAAATAAATGATAACATTCATCATGAGTAATGTTTTAATTAGAGTTTTTTTTTCATCTTGTGTGAAGTTTTTTTTTTTTTTTTTTTTTTTTTTTTTTTTTTTTTTTTTTTTTTTTAAATTTAGCTCGATTTTGAGTTTAGGGTTTAGTGTTTTCGGTTTAGTAAAACCTAACTCTAAACCGTTGTGTGTTAAAAATTCAATCTAAACCCTAATTTCTAAACCCTAATTTCTAACCCTTAAAATTTTTTTACTTAAACATTACATATGATGCATGTTATCATTTATTTATTCGAGCGTTTTCCCGCCAAAATAATAACATTTATCACAAAGTGTATTTTTTAAATGTTTATCTTTTCATGTGATCTTAATGTTTGAAAAAAAAAAAAAAAATTTCAAAAAAACTAAAAAAATTTACTTCCCCCAAAAAGTGCTTCCCTCTTGATTTAAACACATTAGATATTATATTATAAAAAAATTAATATTTAGGTGTATATAAATGAAAAGCTTGTTTAGGCTCGCGAGCTTGTTCGAGCTCGAGCTCGTTTAATAAACGAGCTTTAAATCATGTTCAAGCTTAGGATCGAGTTCGTTTAGGCTCGACTCAAACGAGTTGAACTCGAGTAGCTCGCGAGTAACTCGGCTCATCTATAGCCCTATACATACCTAATGAACAAGTATTAGATCAGACAATTAGCTTAATGATGATAATTTCTTATGCTCATTTTTGTTTAACACATGGCTTCTTTTGTATCTTTTGTTTGTGTGCTTTATTTCTTAATTTTGACTTTTATCTAAGATTAAGATAAGATGTGCACATGCGTCTCGTATATAGGAAATTGAAGATGGAGAATTCGTTCGTGTAAGGACTATCAATTTGAGCGGGAAGCCGCAAGTGCTGACATTGAAACAGGACCTGCACTACTGGCCTACGTGGGAGCTAAGGTTTGATCCAGAAACTTCAATTTGGCACCGAAAGACCATAAAATCTTTAGCAACTGTTTAGACTTCAACGGATACAAAATTAAGATTCTGAAGACTCGTTTTAGAGCTGGTGTATTCAAGATTATTCTGGGTTGCCCATTTAACTATGTATGGGTGTTATCTCGGTAGTGGTTATTTTATTGTTTGCGAGGTTGGTCCTCAGGGATATGTACATGGTGACATACATTTACATCAGTTATTGGTAGCATTGATAATTTAATGTAAATTCTTCCAAACTTGTAAGTTGGTACTTGGTAGGCTACTTCTCATCACCGAATGCATATATATTTGCTTTTATGTCAACATTTTGTATGATGATTCTGAAGTTTGATAGAAGGGAAGCAACCTAGAAACTGGATCGAAAGACGTAACTATCAGATCAAACAGACATTTATAACAAGCTTCAACAAAACTGTATATGGAATTTGGGATTTAGCAACTGCTTTCCATAATCATCAAATCTCGCTTAAATCGGCATTGTAGAACCTATCAATCTATTCATTCTGTAAGCTTCAACACATGAGATAAAGTTGAGAATTAGCACCCTTCTGTGAATCTGGTCAACAATGTGAAGTGGTAAATTACTAAATTTAAACTCAATTTTGATAATGAGTTTGTTCGTCCTTGTGAAGTTTGTCATTAGACAAAGACAAAACAAACAAAAAAACCATGTCCTCTTAATGAATTTAAGATCGAAGAGATGGTTACACGTAATTTTTAACAGTTGCTCTGATGATTACTCAATGGATGTTTCATTTTTTATTCTGAAACATAAATGGGATAATTGTCATAGTACAATTGATTTTGTCAATATGTTCACACAGTCCAACAAAATAGTAAAAAATATTGTGTGATAATGCCAATGGTACAGAATTTTTAAAAACATCAGTATCAGTAATTGAGTTTAAAGTTAAGCGACATATCACACATCACATTCCTATACTCCGTAATAAAATGGTGTTGTACACAGGAAGCATATAGACGCTGGCAATGACTTTCTCTTTGATTACTTCATTTGGCAAGAGGAAAAAGAAATCCTACAGGTGGGATTGCTGGTATGAGCTCTCCGACTAATCGTTACTACAAAGGCAAATATGTTACATTTATTAGTAGCACATGAAGTCTTGATTTAAACTCAGTATGGTAACATACTACTTCTATGTCTATAATAAACCGTAAAGAATGGTTATGTTCAGAAAATCATTTCTCAATTTAACGGCTGGATCAGTTTTGATTACACATTTAGTCCTTTTAGCTTACTAATCGCTGTCCCAAAAAAAAAAAAAAAAAAAAAAAAAAAAAAACTTGACAGCAATAGACATTTTCGGTATATATATTTAAACACTTGGCCAAATCACAAAGGCGTTTGTAGTCCAACGGTAAGGATAATTGCCTTCCAAGCAATAGACCCGGGTTCGACTCCCGGCAAACGCAATATTTTGTTTTTCAACTATTTTCTTCAATTTATAAAAGGAAATTTGTTTTCCGGATATGTGAAAATAGTTTGTTTCTTGTTGTGTTGTGACTCTACTTGCGATACTTTTGCAGGTGATTTAAGGTTTTCTTCAAAACAATTATCAACATGTCACAAACATAATGCATTTTAAGGTTAATAAATAAACGAAGAATTACATAAGTAATTAACATAATTATACATTTCTAAGGTTAATAAATAAACAAAGAATTAAGTAATTAACATAATTATACATTTCTTTGAAATCCACGAATAGATGACGAGAGACCTTTTCCATGACCACAGTTTTATGAGAGCAACTGACAATCGAAAATACGCTCATTTCTAAGGTTGATCTACACTTCAAATAACGTCAAATGAATATGCTAGTCTCGTTTGAATCAAAACATTAAAATAAACACACAACGTTTATATGTCTCTTTTAATCTCTTTTTATCACAACCAATCAAGCACTGAAGCACACAATTTGTGCTCTCTGTTAAAGAACTAGCTTTTTGTCTTAACTAATCGATGTATGTGATATACGTCTAACTTCGAAACAAAAAAACAAAACGATTTGCTTTTTTTTTTTTTTTCTTTCTTTGGTCTGCACTAGGGTGAGTATGGGGCGGTTGGGGACGGATATGTACGAAACTCATCCCCATAACTAACATTTCGGTAACTAATTTTATTAACCGTTCGGTTAAAACGGTTTGATTAATTAGGTGGCAACAACCCGTTACAACATTAGGTGGCAAATTCGACCCATTTGACAAAACGAAAACCAAAAGATCAAAGCATGTTTCTTCGGATATCACTATCCCACCCAATGCACCTACCAAAGGCATCTAGCATATGCACAAACAAGTCTCAGCTACATTAAATCAAGCTTAACCGCATCGCAAAAGCATTCCATGCATAATTTAACTAATCATCTATCTTAATCATTCTTGATCAATCCGAAACCTATAAAAAGGTTAAACAACAACGGAGTAAGTGAATACAATATGTGTGAAACAACCCAACCCGTATTCAACCGGAATTTTTTTTTTTTTTTTTTTTTTTTTTTGTAACGATCATTACGTGCTATTGGAATGATATAAACCATTCCATACAGCCCATTAAAATGTACAACAAGTTTAATGTTTACAAAAGGCACTAGTGTCATTAATCAAAATGTAATACGAGTTCGACCCATTTGAAATGATAGTTTTAATCCAAACTACACCCGAGCATGGTTTGGGGCTAAACTACCCAAAAGCATTAGGTCAACATCCAAAAGCTTTAACTAGCACGCATCATGGGAATCTAATGCCCAATAACCCCTTTTCCTTTCTCCGTGTTCGCACCTAAAAATGTAAACAACGAGAGGGTAAGCTAAAGCTTATTGAGTGCAATAGTTATACATATACATATATAACCTACTTACTTGCAACCACTTACACAATATCGTATACAAACTTGTAACTCAAATAGCATGTCATCATACTTGTAATACTAATAAGTTGTACAATATCACAAAACCTCATCGGCATATACTCAACACCGTCTATATATATATATATATATATATATATATATATATATATATATATATATATATATATATATATATATATATATATATATATATATATAAATAATATGCTAAACAATCAACAAACCCCCATATGGTTAACCATAAACGCTATGGTGCTACCGGCTCGATGGTTCACACCATACGCATTTGAGTCATACTCTTTTATAGTGCTACCGGCTCGATGGTTCACACTTTGATGCTACCGGCTCGATGGTTCACATCATAATTTTATAGTGCTACTGGCTCGATGGTTCACACTTTGATACTACCGGCTCGATGGTTCATATCATAATTTTATAGTGCTACCGGCTCTTTGGTTCACACTTCGGCGCTACCGGCTCGATGGTTCACACCTCATTTTATAGTGCTACCGGCTCGATGGTTCACACTTTGATGCTACCGGCTCGATGGTTCACATCATAATTTTATAGTGCTACTGGCTCGATGGTTCACACTTTGATACTACCGGCTCGATGGTTCATATCATAATTTTATAGTGCTACCGGCTCTTTGGTTCACACTTCGGCGCTACCGGCTCGATGGTTCACACCTCATTTTATAGCGCTACCGGCTCGATGGTTCACACTTTGACACTCGTCACATACATGTTATGGCACTACCGGCTCGATGGTTCATACCATAACATTCACAAATAAATACGCCATATACACATATGTATAATTACTCCACTCACTTTATCGTCTTTGGTGAACTAGGAAATCAAGCTCGCGACCTTCAAAGTAATGCACCTATCACATTACGCATTTAATTAACATACAAACTAGTGGAATTAACCACCATCACTTACACTTGAGCATTTAATGACCTAGTGCATTAAATGACTCTCATCCACCCAAAATCGCCCATTAATGGCCATGACTCGTCATAAATCACTAAAAGCTAGTGATTAGAGTCTACTAACTCCAACTAACACAACTTAGAGTAGTTCATACCCATCTCACCCAACTAGGTCAACAATTGCACATTTGACCCATCTTAACCCATAGACTTCCAACTTTGGTCAAACTTAAACCCATTAACAAATCTTCTATCATTAAACAAGTGTATTAGTGACTAACAACACATTTAACACTTACAAATCCCAATTTTCATGACCAAACCCTAGATTATAGCTATTAGGGTTTTCTTACATCAATAATACCCAAATTCACCCATTTAACCCCCAAATGGATCTTACAAGCCTCAAATGACCCAAACCCTAGCCATAAATTAACTAAAACTCAAAACATGGAGTTAAGACTTACCAACACTATTGGATCGTAGCTAAGAATAAGGAGAACAACTTTACTTCTTGCTCCAAAGATCGATTCACAATTCTTCACTCTCAAATCTTACTTTTAATTTAAATGGGTTTTATGTTTTGAGAGTAAATAGAAGAAGAAAAGAGAAAAGAAATTGAATAAATGAGATAAGTGGTTGAGGTTTAAAGCTCCAATCAGATCCATACGAGAAAAGACAAAAATACCCTTGGACCACCCCTTTTTAAATAGGAAAAAAGGGTCAGATCTGCAGCTTTATCGCATCGCGACCTCAATTATAGCGGCGCGACAATACACTGGATTTTTGAGTTGTCTTAATCCACTCCTGATCTTGATTTGCTTTATTTGTCGCGGCGCGCCCAAGAACCTCGCGGCCGGCAATGGCCTGTAACTGGCCATTTCGACTATTTTAAATCAACAATGATTTATTCGACTTGTACACCTCGTTCACGCTTCCTATATACGTTTATATTTCGTCTTTAAGTCTCACATGACTTAGCACTATCAAAACCCATGCATATACTTATACATGCATACATTCTCAAACATATATGTATATATATATATATATATATATATATATATATATATATATATATATATATATATATATATATATATATATATATATATATATATATATATATATATATATATCGCATACAACAAGTTAACACTCTAAATCGTTTAATCATATAAACAAGCGAATTATAAACGTTCTAACGATTAAATGATTACCTTAAGACACGTATGAAGAAAACGGGATGTTACAACTCTCGCCCACTTGAATCGGAGCGCGTCCTCGCGATCCCAGCCGCATGACAAGCCAGAAGATACACCAATCCAAACTCTTCTGGTTCCCATGTAAACTAGGAACCTTTACTACGACTCCATTGAACTTTAAAAGTTCTCACCTCTTTATGTCTTAACCTATTTACCTTTTCATCGAGTATAGCAATCGGCTTCTCAACATACTCTAACTTGTTGTTTAGCTCAATCTCGTCTAATGGTACCCATGAAGAATCATCCGCAAGACACTTACGGAGATGGGAAACATGTAATGTATTATGGATCCCCGCAAGCTCTTCGGGTAACTCCAAACGATATGCGACTTCACCAACACGAGCTAAAATCTTAAAAGGACCAATAAACCGAGGAGCTAACTTTCCTCGTTTTCGAAACCGAATAACACCCTTCCATGGCGAAACTTTAAGCATCACCATGTCGCCTTCTTGGAATTCTATCAGTCGCCTTCGTTTGTCGGTATACGACTTTTGTCTATCTTGAGCCTTTTTCAAATGAGCCCGAATCATATCGATCTTGCTATTCGTCTCTAAAACCAAATCGGTACTCCTAATTTCTCTTTGACCCACTTCACCCCAACAAATAGGAGTTCGACACCTACGCCCATAAAGCATCTCGTACGGTGGCATTCCAATACTAGCATGATAACTATTATTGTACGAGAATTTCACCAACGGTAAGTGCTCATCCCAACTACCCCCAAAATCAATAATACACGCCCGTAACATATCCTCCAATGTTTGATTCGTACATTCGGTTTGGACGTCCGTTTGAGGATGGTACGCCGTGCTCAATTTCAATGGTGTACCCATATCTTCATGAAACTTTTCCCAAAATTGAGATGTGAAACGAGTATCTCGATCCTAAATAATAGATATAGGAATCCCATGCCTTGATATCACTTCCTTGATGAACAACTTAGCCAAAGTCTCCGATGATATCGCTTCCCGAATGGGAAGAAACAAGGCACTCTTCGTCAATCGATCAACTATTACCCAAATCGAGTCAAATTGGGTTCTCGTCGTCCTTGGTAACTTTGTGATGAAATCCATGGTAATGTGCTCCCATTTCCATTTCGGGATTTCCAAAGGTTGTAACGTACCATACGGCTTTTGGTGTTCGGCTTTAACTTGCAAACACGTGACGCATTGTTCAACATATTTAACAACATCACGTTTCATGCCTGGCCACCAATACTCTTTCCTCAAATCAAGATACATTTTCGTCGAGCCCGGGTGAATGGAATACTTTGACTTTTGCGCTTCATCAAGTAGCACTCGTCGGTTATCACCCATTTTAGGCACCCACACCCGTCCTTGAAAGGATAACAAACCATGCGGGCCTAAGGTAATAGACTCCGTTTGCCCCACGATTCGTTCTTCATGCTTATTATTAACATATCTTCAATTTGAATCTCACCGAGCTTTACAAGGAAATCGTTCGTAATAATCATGCTAACGATCCTACTCGTATCGCCGGATGTTGACTCTTTCGACTCAACGCATCCGCGACCACATTCGCCTTGCCCGGATGATAAAGTATTTCACAATCATAATCTTGTACTACATCCATCCATCTACGTTGACGATAATTCAAATCTCGTTGATCGAAAAGATGTTTCAAACTTTTATGATCCGAATAAATCGTACACTTGACACCATACAAGTAGTGGCGCCAAATTTTCAACGCATGAACAACCGCCGCCAACTCAAGATCATGAGTCGGATATCGCGTTTCGTGCTCCTTTAATTGTCGAGAGGTGTAGGCGATGACGTTACCCCTTTGCATTAGAACACACCCTAGCCCATTTAATGAAGCATCGCATAAACCGTCATGTCTTCTACACCTTCCGGCAACACTAACACCGGAGCTTGACACAACTTCTTTTTTAATAATTGGAAAGCAATCTCTTGCTCATTTTCCCAATTAAATGTAGCATTCTTTCTCGTCAATTTCGTCAATGGAGAAGCAATCTTAGAAAAGTCTTGGATAAACCGACGATAATAACCGGCCAATCCGAGAAAACTTCGGATTTTCGTAGGCATAGTCGGTTGTCCCCAACTCTTCACCGTCTCTATCTTCCCCGGATCTACTTGTATACCTTCTTTTTTCACAATATGACCAAGGAATTGAACTTCCCTTAGCCAAAACTCACATTTGGAGAGCTTTGCATACAACTTCTCCTTCCGTAACGTCTTCAACACACCAAAGAAATTATGTTCATGTTCCTTCATACTCTTCGAATAGACAAGTATGTCGTCAATGAACACAATTACCGACTTGTCCAACATAGGTTGGCACACTCGGTTCATAAGATCCATGAATGCCGTCGGTGCATTCGTAAGACCAAAAGGCATGACTATAAACTCAAAATGCCCATAACGCGTTCGAAAGGCCGTTTTCTCAATATCTTCCTCACGGACCCGCATTTGGTGATAGCCGGACCGTAGGTCGATCTTAGAGAAATAAGTTGCACCTTGGAGTTGGTCAAACAAATCGTCAATCCGAGGCAATAGATAATGATTCTTTATCGTCACTTTATTCAACTCCCGATAATCGATGCACATCCGCATACTACCGTCCTTCTTTTTCACGAATAGAACTGGAGCGCCCCATGGCGAAGCACTCGGTCGAATAAAACCCTTCTCAAGTAACTCTTGGGTTTGATTTTGTCACACTCCCTAAATGGAACCGGGGGTAATACGTGACTAACCAATATCATAGCACAAATGTAAAGCGAGAACGACTCTATATGAGACGTTTTAATTAAAAACCAATGTATTAACGCAGCGGAATGTATTAAGTCATTACAATTGAATTCTTAACAAAAGTAAATGTAAACTAAATTGTTTTAATGCAATGATATAAATGATAAAACGAGGACTACAAAAGCAGCAAAGTCCAAATAGCACACAAAATCTTTAGCAATCTTCACCTGAGACAAAACATGCTTAAAGTGTCAACCAAAATGGTTGAGTGAACAACATAGGTTTATAATAGTGTTTAGACCACAAGATTTAATTATAAAGTTTAATCAATTCGGTAGTAGTGTTGAGGTGTATGATATCGAGACTAAACAAAGTTACCCCGTGATCACTTTATTCGTTCGTGTCGTTAAATCATTATTATGTAACCAAAGACCAGCGGTCAAATGGTTAGAGACGTCGCTCTCAATAGGCCTACTCACAATAACTAAGTTTGCATTTATACGTAGCAATTAACGATATCATGACAGGGATTTAGCATGAATCAAAGCATGCAGCACAGTTTGAACTAATCAAAATAAAGTTTTCATGTACTTGTGTCTAAGCGTAAAATAGTTTAAAAGCAAGCATGTGTCTCACCCCAAAAGTTCAAAATAAGTAATAGAAACAGTTAAAAAATGGGGCTATGAAGTTCACCTTAGTAGCAGGTAGATATTCCACGCAAGTAGTAAGAACGGAGTGTAATCGGAGATCTCAACCTAGAGATATAATGTTCGATTAGGTAATGTCTAATAGACATATAGTTTGTTTATTAATATAGCAAACTATATTAATAGTGACCGTTTTCAAGAAAATTGTATTTATATAAGTGATAATATACTTAGTGTACTTAAGTGTTACTATATAGATAAGTGTATAGGTTATACTAATAATAGTATTATTAATTACTTTAATAATCAACTATTATGTTACATGTATAAATATACCTATATGATACATACATATATATTCTTTATTTATTATTATACATGTATGTGTTCATAACTATATGATATATATATATATATATATATATATATATATATATATATATATATATATATATATATATATATATAAGTGTAAGATGATACATATATATACTTATTACTTTTATTATTATGTTTACTAACTTATATAACTTACACAATACACATTCATACATACATACATACGTACATATACATACATATATACTCATACATATATACCTATGTATACATGTGCATATACACAAGCATATACCTACTTATACATATTTACATACATACGTATGCATGCATGCATGCACGTATATCATCTTCATTATTACTTATTAATTTAACTCATGCACATGAAATCATGACCTAATTATCATAACCTTAAACTAATAGCCTTAACATAAAATCATAAGTTTTTAACATAATAACTAGTAATCTTTTTAGCCATAATCAATTCTTAATCTTTATCTATTTTAATCTTCATAACAAAGATCATGATCATATCTTAACCCTAATCTTCTTTTTATCAATATTCATTCATATTCTTTTAATCTTGTAACCTAGCTTATTAACAATGATGTGTGCGAGGCGTACTAGGAAATAGCTTTATTTTTACTAGGAAATACTATTAAATACGATACAATTTTACACAAGATATTTATTTATTTATTTATAGAATGGATATACCAAAACCTTGCTACAACACTTATAGGCAGTGTACCTAATCGTACAGTAGTGTAGTTTTTAGTAAGTCCGGTTCGTTACACAGGGAATCTTTTAAACAAAGCTTAACGCTATATTAGTTTTAATTTATAAAAATACAAATATATATATATAAGTAATATTATTATTATAAAGGGGGGTTTTTACCGTTTAATGACCGGTTTGTCGATTTTTAAAACTTTAGTCGCAGTTAAAACCTAATGTAAAATATTAAATAAATAAAAGACTTAATTTAAAGCGTAAAGTAAATAACGATAATGAAATTGCGATTAAATAAAAGTGCGATAAAATAAAATTACGATAATTAAAGAGTACGAAAATTAAAAGTTCAATTAAATACAATAACAATAAATAAAAGTGCTATAATTAGAAGTGCAATTAAATATGAAAATAAAGGAATTATGCTTATTTAAACTTCCGTAATCATGATGTTTGACGTGTTGATTTTAGTTTATTCCTATGGGTTAATTGTCCTTTGTCTTGGATTATTTAATATGTCCGTCTGGTTTTTGTCCATAACAGTCCATCAGTCATAAATATAAAGTGCGAGTGTCCTCGTCAAATTATCCTTATACCCGAAGTCAAATATTCCAACTAATTGGGGACTTAAACTGTAACAAGGTCTTAATACTTTGTTTAATAATTACACCAGGATATCGACTGCGTGTAACCCAAGATTTTAATACTTTGTTATCAATTATGTCAAGTGTCCTTGTACATAATTTCACCCCTATTTTAATAATTTTATAGACTATTAATCCATTCCCGTGTCCGGTTAAATGAACGATTATTCGTACATATAAATATCCCGCCCATCGTGTCTGATTGAGTGTGTATGGTTATTTATAGGGACGTCCAATTGTAAATCTTTATATTAAAATTAACAAACTATCATTTAGTTAAACAAGTATAAAGCCCATTAATAGCCCATAGTCTAATTTTCACAAGTGTCATTCTTTTGTCCAAACCCCAATTATGGTACAAAACCCAATTACCCAATTTTAATATTTAGCCCAACATCATGATTACTTCGTTTTAAATAAGCATAATAATAACTTAGCTAAGAGACATTAAATTAAAAAGGTTGAACATAACTTACAATGATTAAAAATAGCATAGCGTTACACGGACAGAATTTCGACTTACACCCTTACAACATTCGCTAACATACCCTTATTATTAGAAATTAAAATTAAAATTAAAATTATAATATAAATATAAATATATATATATATATATATATATATATATATATATATATATATATATATATATATATATATATATATATATATATATATATATATATACGTAAGAGATAGATTAGAAAAAGATGTGTAAATTTCGGCCGAATGCTCGGCCTTTTATAGGCCCACGTAATACTATTTGACCTCCGCGAGTGCGGAGGTTTTTGCCTTTATAAGCTCCGCGAGAGCTGTGGATTCCAGCTCACACAAGCTTGGCTCCTAGCTTGCAGACGGTTTTATAATATAATATAATATATATATTAATTTTAAGAATTAATTATATATTATATTATATTCATGTGCATAGTTGACTTGTAATTTTTAGTCCGTTGCGTCGAGCGTTGAGAGTTGACTCTGGTCCTGGTTCCGGATTTTCGAACGTCCTTGCGTATAATTTAATATCTTGTACTTTGCATTTCGCGTCTTGTACTCGTGTAATTTTGAGACGTTTCTCATCAATAATTGGAACCACTTTGATTGTATTTTGTACTTTTGAGCTTTTTGGTCGTTTGCGTCTTCAATTCGTCGAATCTGTCTTTTGTCTTCACCTTTTATTATTTAAACGAATATCACTTGTAAATAGAACAATTGCAACTAAAAGCTTGTCTTTCTTGAGGGATAATGCTATGAAATATATGTTCGTTTTTAGCATTATCAAATATTCCCACACTTGAGCGTTGCTTGTCCTCAAGCAATATAGTCTTGAAATATACTAGAATCACTTCTTTATTCTTCACACTTTGTACATCAGTGATTTCTATACGGCGGTATGAACAATGGTAGTAACGATGTGGTTTACAGTCCCACATGACTATGAAAATTTAGATCCTTTAAGGAAATTGGATCTTTATGAAAATATTTGATCTTTTGAAAATTAAATCTAGCTTTTACCCTAGATAAGTTTTCCGGAATAACCCTTCACCGATGTTTGCAAAATATTTTTGTGGGTTTGGTGGGTTTCAGATTTGAAAATTTTAGCTCAAAACTTGTGGTTTTGTGTCACCCACTTGCTAACCTTGTATTGGGAAAGCAACACGTCCAGTATACTTGTTCCAAATATTACCTTTCGGTAAACTACCGTCCGGTTGTAAAGGAAAGCGTTGAACAAGCAACTGTTAAGGCAATGTCCCCTGACATGCTTTTAATTATGGTCTATAATGTGTTGGACGCAATTACTATCCTTTGTAGGAGCAATAGTAAAGCTCACCCTTATAATTTTCCGGTCTGGCACAAGGTCCTGTCTTTGACCATGCTATGCAGCCACCGTTCTTACGGTTGACACCCGATTTGGTTCAGGTGACCTAATGAATTCTAGGTGAATTCCTAGGATTTTACGTTCAATGGTAATGAACGCATTGAAAATGGGTTTTCAGAAAACAAATCGGTTTGTAATTTTGATCAAAATATTTTCTCGTTCAAGCTCGAGTTTAGATATCATCGAATTCCATGAGTTTGTAATTCTCAATCTTTAAGGTCAATCTCTAGGATTGAGTAATATTAGGCTTAAAAGCTGATTTTTGATCTTTTAAGGAGATTATCCTTTCTGGGGGTCCGATTCATTAGTCTTATCCAGCTAATTTTCACGGCGTCCTCCCCATTTTACAAGACAGATCCTCTCATGGTTAGGATAAGTCTGACCACTTGGCGACCCTGTTTGATGCTGAGGTCCGTGGATTTCCTGCTGATTTTAGTGATGACTTTTCTAGATTTTTCGTCAACCTACAGCTGGTCTGGACGACAACTTCATGACCTAAATCAAGAAGCGCGTTTCTTTTTTGGAAGACTTTACTTCCTTTAAGTGATGGAATTGATTCATCGTGTAGATCCATCTTTCTTACAGTAAATCGGGTAAAACTGTTTAGTTTAGTCCAAAGTAAAAGTATCTTCAATTATTTGTTACAGAAATATGTGACATATGTTTAAGATAACTTCGTAAATTTTCCCACACTTGGCTTTTATTTTCTTTTATTTGCCTTTTTATTGTCCTCTATTCTATTTTAAATGAATTCTAACATTTTGGTTTGTTTATCAATTTATGTCCTTTCCGAGGTAACAATAATTTCGGTGTTAACACCTAGTTTTATCGTTCATAAATATGTATAAACATGATTTTGAGTTCATTTAATTGAAAATTTTAAATTTTTTTACTAGAAGTGGGTAGTCAGTATATAAGACTAGGGCTGTTCTTTGTTATCAGAGAGCACTAGATTCTAATACAACTACTACGTTACTAGTATTTTTAATGGTAACCAAGTGTTTAAGTTAATAATTTTAAAAATCCGAAAGAATTTAACCCCTTCCCACACTTAAGATCTTGCAATGCCCTCATTTGTAAGAAATCAGTAACAATTTAAATTATTGAGGGTGATTAGAGTAGAAAAATGATTAAATTTTACCAAAGTTTCCAAACATATTGGCGTTTATTTGCTGAATGATAAATGGTGCACATCATTTGTTCATTCCGTCTATTGGTACATCACATTTGTTTTTCGTTTTGTCGTCAAAATTAATAGCTTTTGCTGAACTTAATGCCAGTCTTTGAAAATGCGCTGTTTTACCCTGTTTTGTACATGAGATAAACTACAAACACATATATACATATTTTTGAAGTTGGGTTTTCACACCACATTCAAAAATTATTAAAATCTAATAAAGTTAGAAAATTATAAAAGCTATTATAATAATAAAATAAGAAATAAGAAATAAGAAAATTAAGAATTAGTAACATTACAATAAAATAAATAAAAATATAAAATAAGAAAATTACGGATGAGGAGGATGGTTCCAGTATGGGTCCCAACCGTATCCATAGATGCTGTAAAATGCTTGGGCCGGGTCATATGTAGGATATGGTGGTCGGCTCTCTATAGTCCAAGGAGCAAATTCGGGCATAACGGTAGGAATGTAGTCTCTACCTACGTGTGTACAATGACTTATGATTTGGCTTTGATGATACTTCCAATCTTGAAATGCTTTTTGTCTAGCCATTTCATACTCGTGTCGAGCCATAAAAATTTGCATTTCTGTCATTGGATTACCCCCTCCCGGTTGACCTTGCTGTTGATCTCTCTCAACCTGTGGATGCCTGCCATCATAACGTGCTGCCGTGTTGTTTCGTTTCTTTAAGACCTTAGCACCATGATAAACACGCAAATCTATTCTATCACGGGGTTCTGGTTCTGCCATTAATAATCCCCCCCGACTTCTATCCACACCGAGATATTCAGCAATTAAAGTAATAAATATACCACCTCCTATTATGCTACCACGCCTTATACCCCTAACCATAGTCAATAAATAATAACTCACACAAAAAGATATACTTACAGCACTATGTGGGTCTCGAATACACATGTGGTAAAACAAATCCTGTTCATTTACCTTTTCCTTATTCTTACCTCGTTGTGTAATCGAATTGGCTAAAAACCTATGGATTACTCTTAATTCAGCTCTATCAATATCAAGATAAGAGTATAATCCCCCCTGGAATCAGCGATGGCTAGTCATCCTACTCCATACGTCATTTGTATCAAAATTCTCAACCACCCTCCTACCATAAACTATTAACCTCTGGCAATCATAAGATGCTAGCTCCTCGGGCGTATATATACCTAAAGCCCGAGCCATGTCTAGTAAGGACATATGGCGCATCTCCCCTCCTAATAAAAATCTAATAAAACTACGATCGGTTAAAGTATCTACCCGATCATTTATTTCAATAGTACACAATAACTCTATACACCATTCTCTATATACAGGTCTACACATGTTGAATAAATGTACCCAATCACTAAAAGTAGAATTACCATACCTTTGAGTAAGTAATTCCCTGATTGGCTCGGCCAATTCCACTACCTCTAATGGCTCCCAATCTATAACTCTGGGTACCTCAACATTATTAGACACAAGGTTGTGCAGGTTCTTTTGATATTTTGGATAGTCTATCCAATATCTATCAAATCTCAAATTCGGATGTAAATCTGCCTCATGAATGTTTGAATATGAAACAATTAGGTGAGACATATCTTGTCGGTATTGGTTATTAATTTCCTGTTGATCTGCATCTTCCGGAGGAGCATTGCGAGCCTGGGATGAAGATTCACCCCTTTCAGTCTGTAAAATATATCAAACACAATTTTTGTGCATCTAAATATGCATTAGTTTTAGCAAAATAACAACTTAAAACAATCACAATAACATGTTAAATCAAAATTAAACTTATACATATTTTCACATTTTTTTTTACAATTCTATACTTTTCCAAATATACTTATACAAAAATGTATACAAAGTTTCTTCGCATTTAACTTCTAAAACATGTTAAAAATAATCATTATAACAATTAAATAAGTTCCTCATGGCATTCATATCAATTAAATCAAGTTTATGCAATTTTGGTTCAAAAAGTCCACTTTAATCTTCATAAATCTTGTTTAGGATCAAAGTTTTGATCATTTAGCAACCTAAACATGTTACACTACTCAATTTAGCATAAAGTAACAACAAAATTCGGCCATAACCTGTTTATATCAAAAAGCCCTAATTTTGCTCAAGAACACAAACCCTAGATTATTCAAAAATTGAAGTTCAAAGCTTCTAATCATGTTAAATAGCATCAATCTAGGTTATACAAGCATAATACACAAACAATTGAAGCATTATTACACTAGAAAGCATCAAAATCGAATTAGGCGTAAAATTGTTCAAGAACACTAAAAATTCGGATTAAATGGTGTTTAGGTGTAGAAATTTACCGATTTCCTTGAGTAATTCCTTGATAATAGTTTCCTCATTGTGATTTTAGCAACAAATTTGACGATTTATGGTGAAAAATTACGAATTTGGGCGATTTTTTCGTGGGGTTTTCGTGAAAAATGGGTATGGTGGTGAAGAAACTGGTCTTTCGACCAGTTATATTTTTTTCTGGGTTTTTTGACCTCCGCGAGTGCGGTGGTGGGGCCATTTAAACCTCCGCGAGTCGCGGTGGTTTTTTTTTTTTTTTTTTATAAAACCTTATAACTTTATAAAACATAAAATCAATTTAAAACTTAAAATTTTGTTTCTTTTTAGGATGAGGGCGTTTCGGATCGATGTCCTAGTCCGTCCCTCGACAAAATTTTTAAAATTTGTCATTTTTAAGCGCGGTTTTAAAAGCGAAGATTTTTGGGTTTTTTTTTTTTAATGTTTTTGGCATACTTTAATTCAATAAGATTAAAAATAATGATAATAAAAGTTCTTGTCCTCCTTCGGGTAAAGCAATTTCGTTTCAAAGACCTAGTCTTCAACTTACGACGAATTTTAAAAATCATATTTTTAACTTAGCGAAATAAAGTAAATTTTTGTTTTTAAATTCACACCAAACTTATTTTTAAAATGCATAAAATTAAAATAATTCATATTAAAAATTCACACCAAACTTAAATTATATTTTTATTTTTATACATACAAACTTATATTAAAAATATTAATTTTTCAAATATTTACAAACTTAAATATATTGATTTTAAAAAAAAATTCACAATATTAATTTAATATTTATATATTAATTTTAAAAACATGGTAAAAATAAAATTAAAAATCTTTTTGGCTTTTATCCCACTTTAATCAATCAAATATTATCAAAAATATGCGCCCCTCTTTTCGGTAAAGTAATTTCGGTTCAACGACCTAATTTAACTCATGACGAATTTTGGAAATATTTTGGGTTGATTGATTAAAGATATTTATACCTTAAGAATAAACGTTAAATTTCGCAGTGATGTAATAAATTTTTGTATGATATCAATAATTTCGGTCGCAAGACCTAATTTTATTGAATACCAATTTAATACTTTATAGCGAACAAATTAGCGTTTATTATCAAAAGGTTAAAAATAAAAATAAAAATAAAAACTGTACAGACTTACCTGTGAGATAGCATTCTTAGTGATATGCTCTAGCCCATTCATAAGATAGTCGGAGTAATTGATTTTCCATGGCTACATAGGCGTAACCTCGAGCATTTAACGTTTTTTCTTCTAAACATATGAACGGTCCGTCTCTGCATAAAGTAACAAATTCGGTGTTTGAATAGGTTTGATTATTTGAACATTTACCTTCGTGTGACCATTTTCCGCATTTGTGACATCTTTCAAGGTGTCGTGCTCTTCTTTTCGCTGCGGATTTTGATTTTCCTTTACCAAATTGTAACTTATTATTTTTGCATCTGTATTCTTTTCTTACTCTGTCCAATTTACCTCTGATTAATGATACTATTTCACTTGGAAGGGTGTCATTATTACGTTTAGTGATCAAAGCGTGTAGCATTAGACCATGGTTTAATTCACAGGAAGTCTTCATTTCGTAAAACCTAAAAAAAATAAAAATTCAGAATGGGGGGAGAAGACTAGTTCTTTAGGGTCTGCTAGGGAAAGACCATTCGGGTTCCATTTTCGAGAACTACACGAAAACAGAAAATCTAACTCTAACAGAAATACATATTATCCTTAAAAGACTTGATTCTCCCCACACTTAGTTAGCTGTGGTGTTGAAATTGTGATTAACTTCGTTGTCAACTTCCATCGGACTATCTATGTAATGTTTAACTCTGTGACCATTAACCTTAAATTCAATTCCATTTGAATTTATTAATTCTACTGTGCCGTATGGGAAAACTCTTTTGACTATGAATGGTCCAGACCATCTTGATTTCAATTTTTCAGGAAATAGCTTGAATCGTGAATTAAAAAGAAGAACTCTATCTCCTTCTTTAAATTCTTTTGAACTTCTGATTCTTTTATCATGCCATTTCTTCGTTCTTTCCTTATAGATTAACGAATTTTCGTATGCTTCTTGTCTTAATTCTTCTAATTCGTTTAATTGACTTAACCGTAGACGTCCAGCTTCACGTAAATCAAGATTACATGTCTTTAAAGCCCAGAATGCTTTGTGTTCAATTTCTACTGGAAGATGACATGCTTTTCCGTAAATGAGTTTAAAAGGTGTGGTTCCAATTGGAGTTTTGTAGGCTGTTCTAAAAGCCCAGAGTGCATCCTCCAATTTAATGGACCATTCCTTCGGATTTGATCCTACGGTTTTCTCTAGAATACGTTTTAAAGCTCGGTTGGTATTTTCAACTTGTCCACTTGTCTGTGGATGATAAGCAGTGGAGATTTTATGAGTTACTCCATATCTTTTGAGAACTTTCTCAAGTTGATTATTACAGAAATGAGTACCCCGATCACTTATTAAAGCTTTCGGTGTTCCAAACCTTGCAAAAAGACGTTTTAAAAAGTTGACTACAACCCGTGCATCGTTAGTTGGGAGAGCTTGTGCTTCTGCCCATTTAGATACATAATCAATGGCTACGAGAATATAGAGATTATTATGAGATTTTGGAAATTGACCCATAAAGTCAATACCCCAAATGTCAAATACTTCACATCTTGAATGACATTTTGTGGCATTTCATCACGTTAACTTATTTTTCCGGCCCTTTGACAAGCATCACAGGATTTGCAAAGAAGGTGTGCGTGTTTGTAAATTGTAGGCCAATAGAATCCAGCATCGTAAACTTTTCTTGCTGTTAGTTGAGGCCCATAATGCCCTCCTGTTGGTCCTGTGTGACAATGGTTTAAGATTTTACTAGCTTCATCTCCGAATACACATCGGCGTATTATTCCATCTGGACAACTTTTAAACAAATGTGGATCTTCCCAGAAATAGTGTTTTATATCACTAAAGAATTTCTTTCATTTTTGGTACGACAATCCTTTTTCAAGGAATCCACATACTAAGTAGTTTGCATAGTCTGCAAACCATGGAATTTCATTATAATCTATCTTCAATAGATATTCATCAGGAAAGTTGTCTTGTATGGCCGATTCATTTAGAACTTCTAATTCGGGATTTTCAAGACGAGAAAGATGATCAGCGGCGAGATTTTCTGCTCCCTTTTTATCTCGGATTTCAATATCAAACTCTTGTAAGAGTAAGATCCAACGGATTAATCGTGGTTTAGCATCTTGTTTCGAAAATAGGTATCTAAGAGCAGAATGGTCGGTATAGGCCACCGTTTTAGCTAGAACGAGATATGATCGAAATTTGTCAAAAGCAAAGACAATAGCAAGGAGTTCTTTTTCAGTAGTTGTGTAATTTGTTTGTGCTCCTTGTAACGTCTTACTAGCATAATATATAGGTTGAAATCGTTTTTCAATCCTTTGTCCTAAAACGGCTCCCATTGTAAAATCACTTGCATCGCACATAAGTTCAAATGGTAGATTCCAATTTGGAGTTATCATAATCGGCGCATTAGTGAGTTTTTCTTTAAGAATATTAAAAGATTTGATACATTCATCTGAAAAGATGAATGGAGCATCCTTTTCTAGGAGTTTATTCATAGGAGTGGCAATTTTAGAAATTTTTTTTATGAAACGTCGGTAAAAATCGGCATGCCCTAGAAAACTCCTAACTCCTCTAACATTTGTGGGATGTGGAAGTTTAGCAATTACATCTACTTTAGCTCTATCCACTTCAATTCCTTCCTTTGAAATTTTATGACCAAGAACGATGCCTTCTTTAACCATGAAATGGCATTTCTCCCAATTAAGAACTAGATTTGATTGTTCGCATCTAATAAGCATTCGTTCAAGATTAACTAGACATGATTCAAAAGTATCACCGAAGACTGAAAAGTCATCCATGAAAACTTCCATGCATTCTTCTATCATGTCGTGAAAAATCGCCATCATGCACCTTTGAAAGGTTGCAGGGGCGTTGCAAAGTCCAAATGGCATGCGTTTGTAAGCAAAAGTACCATAAGGGCACGTGAACGTGGTTTTTTCTTGGTCCTCGGGTGCTATTGGAATTTGAAAATATCCGAAAAAACCATCAAAAAAATAATAGTAACTATTTTCGGCTAATCTTTCCAACATTTGATCAATGAAAGGTAAGGGAAAGTGATCTTTTCTGGTGGCGTCATTTAATTTTCTATAATCAATACATACACGCCATCCTGTTACAGTCCTAGTAGGAATAAGCTCATTTTTCTCATTTGTGATGACAGTCATGCCACCCTTCTTAGGCACGCATTGAACTGGGCTTACCCATGGACTATCAGAAATTGGATAAATTAAGCCTGCATCTAGTAGTTTAATAATTTCTTTCTTAACAACATCTTGCATATTAGGATTTAGTTTTCGTTGGCGTTGCACATACGTTTTATGACCTTCTTCCATAAGGATTTTATGTGTGCAATACGAAGGACTTATTCCTTTAATATCATGAATCTTCCATGCAATAGCTGGTTTATGAGCTTTTAGCACAGAAATGAGTTGAGATTTTTCATTTTCAGTAAGAGAAGACGATATTATTACAGGTAATTCAGATTCACCATGTAAATAAGTGTATTCCAAATGGTTTGGAAGTGGCTTTAACTCTAATGTCGGAGGTTCTTCTATCGATGATTTATATCGATATCTGTCTTCTTCTTTTAGCATTTGAATTTCTTCTGTTGTTAGTTCATATCCATTAGCCATAAGTGTAGCTAACATTTTAGTTTCATCAATTGGTTCAGTACCTTCTCCTAAAGAACATTCTCCTGTTCCTTGTAATTCTGGAAATTCTTCTAACAATTCTGCATGTGATTCTATAGTTTGAATATAATAACATGTATCATCTGCAAATTGCGGTTGTTGCATTGCTCTATCAACTGAAAAGGTAACACTCTCGTCCTCTATACTTAGGGTAAGTTTCTTACCGAACACGTCTATCATTGCTTTAGCCGTGTTTAAAAATGGTCTTCCTAATATGAGAGGAACTTGAGAATCTTCTTCCATGTCTAGAACAACAAAATCTACTGGAAATACTAAAGTACCAACTTTAACTAGCATGTTCTCCATTATCCCTCTAGGATATTTTACTGATCTATCGGCTAGTTGTATACTTATTCTTGTTAGTTTCAATTCTCCAAGGTCTAGTTTAGTATATAGTGAATACGGCATTAAATTTATACTAGCACCTAAGTCTGCCAATGCTTCTATTGAACTAAGACTACCCAGAAAACATGAAATTGTGAAACTTCTTGGATCAGATAGTTTTTCTGATATCTTATTCAACAGCACTGCTGAACAATTAGCATTCATAGTAACAGCCGAGAGTTCTTCCATTTTTGTTCTATTCGTGATTAGATCTTTCAGAAATTTAGCATATCTAGGCATTCCTGAAATCACATCAATGAAAGAAAGATTTACATTTATCTGTTTAAACATATCCAAGAATTTGGATTGCTCGGCTTCAAGTCTCTCTTTTCTCATTTTACTCGGGTAAGGAAGTGGTGGTTGGTATGGTTTAACATAAGGTTTAGCCTTAACTGTGTTATCTTCATTAACCTTTTCAACTACCGGTTCTTTTTCCTTATCTTGTTCAGGTTGTGGTTCTTGTGGAGTAGGAATAGCTTCATCAGAAATTACAGGTATATCAGGAGGTTTAAGTGCAATACCACTTCTTGTGGTAATGGCTTTAGCTGTTTCATTTCGGGGGTTTGCATTTGTATTACTAGGTAGACTTCCCGGTTTTCTTTCACCTATTAACCTTGCTAGGTTACTTACTTCTTGTTTCAGATTTTGAATAGAAGCTTGTTGATTTCTAAATGCTTGAGCATTTTATTCATTGGTTTGTTTCTGAGATGTGAAAAACTGTGTTTGAGATTCAACTAGCTTCGTCATCATGTCTTCTAAATTTGGCTTTTTATCATCGGTTTGTGGTGATTTGTTTTGAAAATTAGGTCTTTGCTGATTGTAAGTATTATTGGATACTTGTTGATTACTAGGACCTTGTTGGTTGTTGTATGGAACATTTCGATTATAATTCTGGTTTTGGTTGTAAATTGGTCTTGGCGGTTGATAATTATTCTGATAATTATTTCCAGGCCTTTGGTTTATATATGAAACATTCTCTCTTTGTTCCATTGTTAGTTCAATACTGAGACAATCTTTTGTCAAATGTGGTCCTCCACACTGCTCACAACTAATTCGTATTAAGTGAATATCCTTAGTCATCTTTTCCATTCGTCTCTCGACAGCATCTATCTTTGCGGAAATAGAATCTAAGTCATGACTAGAATCGGCTCTAGCTGCTTTAGATGATCTAACGATATCTTTTTCTTGGTGCCACTCATGTGAGTGGGAAGCAGTGTTATCAATAATTTTGTAAGCATCAGTTTCTGTTTTCTTCATAATAGAACCACCAGCTGCTATGTCTATGTCTTTCCTTGTAGTGATGTCGCATCCTTGGTAGAATATTTGTACTATTTGATAGGTGTCTAAACCATGTTGCGGACATCCTCTTAATAACTTTCCAAATCTTGTCCATGCCTCATATAGAGTTTCATTTGGCTTTTGTGTGAACGTAACAATTTCTCCTTGAAGTCTTACGGCTTTAGATGCCGGAAAGAATTGTTTAAGAAATTTTTCAACTAAAACATCCCATGTATCAATCGCCCCTTCAGGTAACGATTCTAACTAATCTTTGGCTTCTCCCTTTAAAGTCCAGGGAAATAACATGAGATATATCTGTTCATCCTCCACTTCTCTTATTTTAAATAGAGTGCAGATCCTATTAAAGGTACGAAGATGTTCATTTGGATCTTCCTTCGGCGCACCACTAAATTGGCATTGATTAGTTACCATGTGTAGAATTTGTCCTTTGATTTCATAATCTGGCGCATTAATGTCTGGATGAGTAATTGCGTGACCTTGGCCAGTGCGTTTAGCTCTCATTCGGTCTTCCATACTTAGAGGTTCCAGATTTTCCATGATTGAATTTGTTGAATCTGAATCACTAGAGGATTCTGATTTAATGGTTCGTTCCTCAACAATCTCTGTTTGAATGATTGGTGGTTCCGGAGGAAAAATTAATGGTTCAGGATCTCGAAATCGTCCCTGAATATTCTCCGGATTCTCAATTGTGAGGTCGGGTTCAAAAAATGGATTATCGGAAATTTGAATTGGAGTACTTGGTCGACTGGATGACGATTCTAAGAAAAATCAACGGCGACAATATTTGCTAGATGTCTTGATCGAGTTACAGGTGGTGAACGTACAAAAGGTGGTGAACGTTTTGCTCGGTGCATTCACTGAATATCCTATTAGTTTTTAAAAAGGAAGAAAAATTATATAAGTTATCAAATTAATAGACTTTTCTGATTTTGCCCACGTTTCGAATAGCCAAAAGATGCAGCAGAGGGGCAGGATTCGTTTGGTCTCAATATAATTGAGTACTATTTGGCTCCAATAACCCGGTCCACGTACAAATCCAACTATTACTACGAACCAGAAAATTTTGATGTCTATCAATTTAACCACTTAAAACAATTTTTCATTTGAAATTTAAAGAAATATTAGTTAAGAAATAGAGAAAATTCTAAGTCCTAAAAACTAGAATGGCGAGAAATAAGAGAGAAAAAGAGCGCGTCGAAAAATAAAAGATTGAAAAATAATAGGCGTCGAAAAATAAAAATAAGAAAGTAGCGCGTCGAAACTTAAAAAGGAACTAAAAACTAAGAATTAAAAGTTGCGTCTAAAAATATTAAAGCTTACAAGGAATTCTATATCCCAAATGGCAATATCTTAAAAAGGGTACTAAAAACTTAGAACAGCGTCGCAAAATTCTAAAGCACCTAAATCTTAGTCTAAAGAAAAAGCACTTAAGGGATTTTACGGCAAAGCCTAAAAATCTAGAAATAAAAATAACTATGGCAAATACTATGATTTAAAACTAAATACGAGCGAAAAATACAAATATTACGCTAAAACGAATAAAAAAGTACAAAATATAAATATATACCTAAAGTTGTAAAAAGTACAATTTTTATAAAAATATTATTTTTATATTATTTATTTAATAAAACTATTAATTTCATAAATTAATTAAACTAATTATAACTTAATAATACAAATTAAATAAATAACTAAACTAATTAATTAAATAAAACCCTAAAAACTAAATAATTAAATTAATTAAACCCTAATTTCGTATTAATTGCAGTCCTAGGTTGACCTGTCAGATTGACCTCCACGAGTGCGGATAGTCCCTGTTCAAAACTGTAGTGACCCGAACTTTTCCATGTCTATATATATTAATTGAGATTGATATTTACATGATTAAATATTTCCAACATGTTAAGAAATCAAACTTGTTAAGACTTGATTAATTGAAATATGTTTCATATAGACAATTGACCACCCAAGTTGACCGGTGATTCACGAACGTTAAAACTTGTAAAAACTATATGATGACATATATATGGATATATATATAGTTAACATGATACTATGATAAGTAAACATATCATTAAGTATATTAACAATGAACTACATATGTAAAAACAAGACTACTAACTTAATGATTTTTAAACGAGACATATATGTAACGATTATCGTTGTAAAGACATTTAATGTATATATATCATATTAAGAGATATTCATACATGATAATATCATGATAATATGATAATTTAAAATCTCATTTGATATTATAAACATTGGGTTAACAACATTTAACAAGATCGTTAACCTAAAGGTTTCAAAACAACACTTACATGTAACGACTAACGATGACTTAACGACTCAGTTAAAATGTATATACATGTAGTGTTTTAATATGTATTTATACACTTTTGAAAGACTTCAATACACTTATCAAAATACTTCTACTTAACAAAAATGCTTACAATTGCATCCTCGTTCAGTTTCATCAACAATTCTACTCGTATGCACCCGTATTCGTACTCGTACAATACACAGCTTTTAGATGTATGTACTATTGGTATATACACTCCAATGATCAGCTCTTATCAGCCCATGTGAGTCACCTAACACATGTGGGAACCATCATTTGGCAACTAGCATGAAATATCTCATAAAATTACAAAAATATGAGTAATCATTCATGACTTATTTACATGAAAACAAAATTACATATCCTTTATATCTAATCCATACACCAACGACCAAAAATACCTACAAACACTTTCATTCTTCAATTTTATTCATCTAATTGATCTCTCTCAAGTTCTATCTTCAAGTTCTAAGTGTTCTTCATATATTCTACAAGTTCTAGTTACATAAAATCAAGAATACTTTCAAGTTTGCTAGCTCACTTCCAATCTTGTAAGGTGATCATCCAACCTCAAGAAATCTTTGTTTCTTACAGTAGGTTATCATTCTAATACAAGGTAATAATCATATTCAAACTTTGGTTCAATTTCTATAACTATAACAATCTTATTTCAAGTGATGATCTTACTTGAACTTGTTTTCGTGTCATGATTCTGCTTCAAGAACTTCGAGCCATCCAAGAATCCGTTGAAGCTAGATCCATTTTTCTATTTTCCAGTAGGTTTATCCAAGGAACTTAAGGTAGTAATGATGTTCATAACATCATTCGATTCATACATATAAAGCTATCTTATTCGAAGGTTTAAACTTGTAATCACTAGAACATAGTTTAGTTAATTCTAAACTTGTTCGCAAACAAAAGTTATCCTTCTAACTTGACTTTTAAAATCAACTAAACACATGTTCTATATCTATATGATATGCTAACTTAATGATTTAAAACCTGGAAACACGAAAATCACCGTAAAACCGGATTTACGCCGTCGTAGTAACACCGCGGGCTGTTTTGCGTTAGTTAATTAAAAACTATGATAAACTTTGATTTAAAAGTTGTTATTCTGAGAAAATGATTTTTATTATGAACATGAAACTATATCCAAAAATTATGGTTAAACTCAAAGTGGAAGTATGTTTTCTAAAATGATCATCTAGACGTCGTTCTTTCGACTGAAATGACTACCTTTACAAAAATGACTTGTAACTTATTTTTCCGACTATAAACCTATACTTTTTATGTTTAGATTCATAAAATAGAGTTCAATATGAAACCATAGCAATTTGATTCACTCGAAACGGATTTAAAATGAAGAAGTTATGGGTAAAACAAGATTGGATAATTTTTCTCATTTTAGCTACGTGAAAATTGGTAACAAATCTATCCCAACCATAACTTAATCAACTTGTATTGTATATTATGTAATCTTGAGATACCATAGACACGTATACAATGTTTCAACCTATCATGTCGACACATCTATATATATTTCGGAACAACCATAGACACTCTATATGTGAATGTTGGAGTTAGCTATACAGGGTTGAGGTTGATTCCAAAATATATATAGTTTGAGTTGTGATCAATACTGAGATACGTATACACTGGGTCGTGGATTGATTCAAGATAATATTTATCGATTTATTTCTGTACATCTAACTGTGGACAACTAGTTGTAGGTTACTAACGAGGACAGCTGACTTAATAAACTTAAAACATCAAAATATATTAAAAGTGTTGTAAATATATTTTGAACATACTTTGATATATATGTATATATTGTTATAGGTTCGTGAATCTACCAGTGGCCAAGTCTTACTTCCCGACAAAATAAAAATCTGTGAAAGTGAGTTATAGTCCCACTTTTAAAATCTAATATTTTTGGGATGAGAATACATGCAGGTTTTATAAATGATTTACAAAATAGACACAAGTACGTGAAACTACATTCTATGGTTGAATTATCAAAATCGAATATGTCCCTTTTTATTAAGTCTGGTAATCTAAGAATTAGGGAACAGACACCCTAATTGACGCGAATCCTAAAGATAGATCTATTGGGCCTAACAAACCCCATCCAAAGTACCGGATGCTTTAGTACTTCAAAATTTATATCATATCCGAAGGGTGTCCCGGAATGATGGGGATATTCTTATATATATGCATCTTGTTAATGTCGGTTACCAGGTGTTCACCATATGAATGATTTTTATCTCTATGTATGGGATGTGTATTGAAATATGAAATCTTGTGGTCTATTGTTACGATTTGATATATATAGGTTAAACCTATAACTCACCAACATTTTTGTTGACGTTTAAAGCATGTTTATTCTCAGGTGATTATTAAGAGCTTCCGCTGTCGCATACTTAAATAAGGACGAGATTTGGAGTCCATGCTTGTATGATATTGTGTAAAAACTGCATTCAAGAAATTTATTTTGTTGTAACATATTTGTATTGTAAACCATTATGTAATGGTCGTGTGTAAACAGATATTTTAGATTATCATTATTTGATAATCTACGTAAAGCTTTTTAAACCTTTATTAATGAAATAAAAGTTATGGTTTGCTTTAAAATGAATGCAGTCTTTGAAAAACGTCTCATATAGAGGTCAAAACCTCGCAACGAAATCAATTAATATGGAACGTTTTTAATCAATAAGAACGGGACATTTCAGTTGGTATCCGAGCGTTGGTCTTAGAGAACCCGATATTTGCATTAGTGTGTCTTATCGAGTTTGTTAGGATGCATTAGTGAGTCTGGACTTCGACCGTGTTTACTTGAAAAATGATTGCTTAACAAATTTTGTTGGAAACTATATATTTTTAACATGTGAATATTATGTGATATATTAATCTCTTAACGCGTTTGATATTATGTGATAGATGTCTACCTCTAGAACAAGTCCTATTGACTCACCTAATAATAATGAAGAGTCAAATGTAAATTGGAATGATTCGTGGATTGATTCACAAGTTCCCGAAGAGGAACCGGAAGAAGAGTCGGAACCAGAAGAAGAATCGGAACCGGAAGAAGAATCGGAACCGGATGAAGAAATAGAACCGGTGGGGGAAATAATAAAATGGTTAAGTAAAAGAAAATCCTCAACCAACCGACCAAGGTTAATTATGGTCAATGGTGTTTCCGCCAAGGAAGCAAAATATTGGGAGGATTACCAATTCTCCGATGAATCGGATTCCGACGAGAATTCCAATGATGTTATAGAAATTACCTCAACTGAATTTAAAAAGGCAAAAGAAAATAATAAGGAAAAGGGCATAAAAATAGAGAAATCTAATTCCAACCCCGATGAACTTTATATGTATCGTCAACCCCCGAAGTCCTTAAGTTGTAACAATGACCCGGGAACCTCTAAACCACCAGGTTTTTCTAAACCAATGTGGATAACGACGGCTCGTATTAGGGGAACATCATATATCCCTAGAAACTTGGCAAAACGAACTAAAACCGAAGAAGAAGAAACAAGCGAGTCGGAATAAGATAGTTGTATTCGTGTGGTGTAATATAAATAATATAGTGTGCTTATGCTTTATGATATATGTAAAAATTGCTTGTATTAATAAGTATTTTTTTTTATGAATCTAACTCTTGTCTATTTTACAGTATAAAAACACAAAATGGATAGACAACCTAATATTTTAAGAGACCTACCCGGAGACATGATTGATGAAATCTTGTCTAGAGTCGGCCAGAATTCCTCGGCACAACTATTTAAGGCGAGATCAGTTTGTAAGACATTCGAAGAACGTTCCAAGAATGTCTTGGTTTATAAGAGACTTTTGTTTGAAAGATGGAGGATATCACATTGGGAAACCCATAAGTTACGATGTGTTTACTTTGACGCATATATTGCGGGGAACCCAAATGCTATTTTACGCAACGGGTTAAGAAATTATTTTGACTCAATATATCCGAATATTGGACTTCGTGATTTAAAAAAAGCGGCTAACATGCAACATAAAGAAGCATGTTATGCTTACGGATTAGTAATGTTCGCTTCTCACCAAAGTGAGAACAAGAACATCGGGCTACAACTATTAAACAAAACGTTTCCACAAGTGACGGAATCGGTAATTGGGGTAAGAAATGAGGTTTTTAGATTGTTACGGGACTGTTGGACATTACGTAACCCTCGTCCCTTTGATGACGTTACAACACGCTGTCTTATCAACGGCCATAACGGTTATGTTCCACAAGACCAAGGATGGGAAGTAGTCCTAGTAAAACCAGAATGCATGACTTGTTTCTGGACGTATGAATTACGTGTCTTTATTGCCTTTGCTGAACGACTTGTGTACTAGCTAGAATTATCTTCACAACTATCTTGTATCAAATTTATTGTGTGCTATATTTCATGCTATATGTAAAATAAGCGGTATTGTAAGTTTGTAAAATATTGTGTAAAAGTTTGAACGCGAAATATTATTATAATCAGTTTTTCATATAGAATTGTAGTAGTTGAATTGTATATTAGCTACTAAGTATGAACTTAACGGGTAGGTACTACCCGAATTTAAACTTATAAAACGCTAATATGAAGAAAAAGCTTTTATAAATGAGTTCATATTATGCTACGAAATACTATTAACTACTCTTAATATTCTGTATGATTAACTTGTTCCATTTGACTATTTTGAAGGAAATGGCACCGACTACTCGACACACCGTGAATATGAATGAAGAGGAATTCCGTACTTTTCTAGCTTCAAACATAGCCGCAGTACAGGCTGCGCTACATACCAACAATAACCTTGGATCTAGCAGTACAGGAAATCGTGTAGGATGCACCTACAAAGAATTCACTGCCTGCAAACCTTTGGAATTTGATGGAACCGAAGGACCGATCGGATTGAAACGGTGGACCGAGAAGGTCGAATCGGTGTTTGCCATAAGTAAGTGTACTGAAGAGGACAAAGTAAAGTACGCTACGCATACCTTCACATGTTCTGCGTTAACATGGTGGAATACCTATCTAGAGCAAGTGGGACAAGACGATGCGTACGCACTACCATGGTCAGCATTCAAGCACTTGATGAACGAGAAGTACCGTCCCAGAACCGAGGTCAATAATCTCAAGACAGAACTTAGAGGGTTACGAACCCAAGGATTTGATATTACCACGTACGAAAGACGATTCACAGAATTGTGCCTATTGTGTCCGAGAGCATTCGAAGATGAGGAAGAGAAGATCGACGCGTTTGTGAAAGGATTACCGGAAAGAATCCAAGAAGATATAAGTTCACACGAGCCCGCCTCCATACAACAGGCATGTAGAATGGCTCACAAACTAGCGAACCAGATTGAAGAAAGAATTAAAGAACAGACTGCTGAAGAGGCCAATGTGAAGCAAGTCAAAAGAAAGTGGGAGGAAAACGGTGATAAGAATCACCAATACAACAACAGCAATTACAACAATAATCGCAACAATTATCCCAACAATCGCAACATCAATCGCAACTACAACAAACGGCCCAACAACAACAACAACAACAACAGCAACTACAACAATCTTCCCAACAACAATAATAACCGCAACAACAACAACAATCAGAAGCAGCTATGTCAAAGGTGTGAAAAGTATCACTCAGGGTTCTGCACCAAATTTTGCAACAAGTGTAAAAGAAATGGTCATAGCGCGGCGAAGTGTGAGGTCTACGGACCAGGGGTTAATAGAACGAAAGGAACAAATGGTGTCGGAACGAGTAATGGCGGAGCAAGTAGTGTCGGAGCAAGTTATGCCAATGTAGTTTGTTATAAATGTGGAAAACCGGGCCACATTATTAGAAATTGCCCGAACCAGGAGAACACGAATGGACAAGGCCGCGGAAGAGTTTTCAATATTAATGCGGCAGAGGCACAGGAAGACCCGAAGCTTGTTACGGGTACGTTTCTTATTAACAATAAATCTGCTTACGTTTTATTTGATTCGGGTGCGGATAGAAGCTATATGAGTAGAGATTTTTGTGCTAAATTAAGTTGTCCATTGACGCCTTTGGATAGTAAATTTTTACTCAAATTAGCAAATGGTAAATTAATTTCAGCAGATAATATATGTCGGAATCGAGAAATTAAACTGGTTAGCGAAACATTTAAGATTGATTTGATACCAGTAGAGTTAGGGAGTTTTGATGTGATAATCGGTATGGACTGGTTGAAAGAAGTGAAAGCAGAGATCGTTTGTTACAAAAATGCAATTCGCATTATACGAGAAAAAGGAAAACCCTTAATGGTGTACGGAGAAAAGGGCAACACGAAGCTACATCTTATTAGTAATTTGAAGGCACAAAAACTAATAAGAAAAGGTTGCTATGCTGTTCTAGCACACGTCGAGAAAGTACAAACTGAAGAAAAGAGCATCAATGATGTTCCCATTGCAAAAGAATTTCCCGATGTATTTCCGAAAGAATTACCGAGATTACCCCCACATCGATCCGTTGAATTTCAAATAGATCTTGTACCAGGAGCTGCACCAATAGCTCGTGCTCCTTACAGACTCGCACCCAGCGAGATGAAAGAACTGCAAATCCAATTACAAGAACTTTTAGAGCGTGGTTTCATTCGACCAAGCACATCACCGTGGGGAGCTCCTGTTTTGTTTGTCAAGAAGAAAGATGGTACATTCAGGTTGTGTATCGACTACTGAGAGTTGAACAAACTTACTATCAAGAACCGCTACCCACTACCGAGAATCGATGACTTATTTGATCAACTACAAGGTTCGTCTGTTTATTCAAAGATTGACTTACGTTCTGGGTATCATCAAATGCGGGTGAAAGAAGATGATATTCCAAAGACTGCTTCCAGAACACGTTACGGTCATTACGAGTTTATGGTCATGCCGTTTGGTTTAACTAATGCACCAGCTGTGTTCATGGACCTTATGAACCGAGTGTGTGGACCATACCTTGACAAGTTTGTCATTGTTTTCATTGATGACATACTTATTTACTCAAAGAATGACCAAGAACACGGTGAACATTTGAGAAAGGTGTTAGAAGTATTGAGGAAGGAAGAATTGTACGCTAAGTTTTCAAAGTGTGCATTTTGGTTGGAAGAAGTTCAATTCCTCGGTCACATAGTGAACAAAGAAGGTATTAAGGTGGATCCGGCAAAGATAGAAACTGTTGAAAAGTGGGAAACCCCGAAAACTCCGAAACACATACGCCAGTTTTTAGGACTAGCTGGTTACTACAGAAGGTTCATCCAAGACTTTTCCAGAATAGCAAAACCCTTGACTGCATTAACGCATAAAGGGAAGAAATTTGAATGGAATGATGAACAAGAGAAAGCGTTTCAGTTATTGAAGAAAAAGCTAACTACGGCACCTATATTGTCATTGCCTGAAGGGAATGATGATTTTGTGATTTATTGTGATGCATCAAAGCAAGGTCTCGGTTGTGTATTAATGCAACGAACGAAGGTGATTGCTTATGCGTCTAGACAATTGAAGATTCACGAACAAAATTATACGACGCATGATTTGGAATTAGGCGCGGTTGTTTTTGCATTAAAGACTTGGAGGCACTACTTATATGGGGTCAAAAGTATTATATATACCGACCACAAAAGTCTTCAACACATATTTAATCAGAAACAACTGAATATGAGGCAGCGTAGGTGGATTGAATTATTGAATGATTACGACTTTGAGATTCGTTACCACCCGGGGAAGGCAAATGTGTAGCCGATGCTTTGAGCAGGAAGGACAGAGAACCCATTCGAGTAAAATATATGAATATAATGATTCATAATAACCTTACTACTCAAATAAAGGAGGCACAATAAGGAGTTTTAAAAGAGGGAAATTTAAAGGATGAAATACCCAAAGGATCGGAGAAGCATCTTAATATTCGGGAAGACGGAACCCGGTATAGGGCTGAAAGGATTTGGGTACCAAAATTTGGAGATATGAGAGAAATGGTACTTAGAGAAGCTCATAAAACCAGATACTCAATACATCCTGGAACGGGGAAGATGTACAAGGATCTCAAGAAACATTTTTGGTGGCCGGGTATGAAAGCCGATGTTGCTAAATACGTAGGAGAATGTTTGACGTGTTCTAAGGTCAAAGCTGAGCATCAAAAACCATCAGGTCTACTTCAACAACCCGAAATCCTAGAATGGAAATGGGAAAACATTACCATGGATTTCATCACTAAATTGCCAAGGACTGCAAGTGGTTTTGATACTATTTGGGTAATAGTTGATCGTCTCACCAAATCAGCACACTTCCTGCCAATAAGAGAAGATGACAAGATGGAGAAGTTAGCACGACTGTATTTGAAGGAAGTCGTCTCCAGACATGGAATACCAATCTCTATTATCTCTGATAGGGATGGCAGATTTATTTCAAGATTCTAGCAGACATTACAGCAAGCATTAGGAACTCGTCTAGACATGAGTACTGCCTATCATCCACAAACTGATGGGCAGAGTGAAAGGATGATACAAACGCTTAAAGACATGCTACGAGCATGTGTTATTGATTTCGGAAACAGTTGGGATCGACATCTACCGTTAGCAGAATTTTCCTATAACAACAGCTACCATTCAAGCATTGAGATGGCGCCGTTTGAAGCACTTTATGGTAGAAAGTGCAGGTCTCCGATTTGTTGGAGTGAAGTGGGGGATAGACAGATTACGGGTCCGGAGATTATACAAGAAACTACCGAGAAGATCATCCAAATTCAACAACGGTTGAAAACCGCCTAAAGTCGACAAAAGAGCTACGCTGACATTAAAAGAAAAGATATATAATTTGAAATTGGAGAGATGGTCATGCTTAAAGTTGCACCTTGGAAAGGCGTTGTTCGATTTGGTAAATGAGGGAAATTAAATCCAAGGTATATTGGACCATTCAAGATTATTGATCGTGTCGGACCAGTAGCTTACCGACTTGAGTTACCTCAACAACTCGTGGCTGTACATAACACTTTCCACGTCTCGAATTTGAAGAAATGTTTTTCTAAAGAAGATCTCACTATTCCGTTAGATGAAATCCAAATCAACGAAAAACTTCAATTCATCGAAGAACCCGTCGAAATAATGGATCGTGAGGTTAAAAGACTTAAGCAAAACAAGATACCAATTGTTAAGGTTCGATGGAATGTTCGTAGAGGACCCGAGTTCACCTGGGAGCGTGAAGATCAGATGAAGAAGAAATACCCGCATCTATTTCCAGAAGATTCGTCAACACCTTCAACAGCTTAAAATTTTGAGACGAAATTTATTTAACGGGTAGGTACTGTAGTGACCCGAACTTTTCCATGTCTATATATATTAATTGAGATTGATATTTACATGATTAAATGTTTCCAACATGTTAAGAAATCAAACTTGTTAAGACTTGATTAATTGAAATATGTTTCATATAGACAATTGACCACCCAAGTTGACCGGTGATTCACGAACGTTAAAACTTGTAAAAACTATATGATGACATATATATG